>NC_036858.1:43965693-43984642 GCF_002910315.2 Salvelinus sp. IW2-2015
ATCTCTTCCATGCCGTCCCTAGGAGGGATGCGTCACTTGAGTGGGTTGAGTCACTGACGTGGTCTTCCTGTCTGGGTTGCCCCCACCCCTTGGGTTGTGCCGTGGCAAGATCTTTGTGGGCTATACTCGGCCTTGTCTCAAGATGGTAAGTTGGTGGTTGAATATATCCCTCTAGTGGTGTGGGGACTGTGCTTTGGCAAAGTGGGTGGGGTTATATGCTGCCTGTTTGGCCCTGTCCGGGGGTATCATCGGATGGGGCCACAGTGTCTCCTGACCCCTCCTGTCTCAGCCTCCAGTATTTATGCTGCAGTAGTTTATGTGTCGGGGGCTAGGGTCAGTCTGTTATATCTGGAGTATTTCTCCTGTCTTATCCGGTGTCCTATGTGAATTTAAGTATGCTCTCTCTAATTCTCTCTTTCTCTCTTTTCTCTCTCTCGGACGACCTGACCCCTTGAACCATGTCTCAGGACTACCTGGCATGATGAATCCTTGCTGTCCCCAGTCCACCTGGCCGTGCTGCTGCTCCTGTTTCAAATGTTCTGCCTGCGGCTATGGAACCCTGACCTGTTCACCGGACGTGCTACCTGTCCCAGACCTGCTGTTTTCAACTCTCTAGAGACAGCAGGAGCGGTAGAGATACTCTCAATGAACTGCTATGATAATCCAACTGACATTACTCCTGAGGTGCTGACCTGTTGCACCCTCGACAACTACTGTGATTATTATTATTTGACCATGCTGGTCATTTATGAACATTTGAACATCTTGGCCATGTTCTGTTATAATCTCCACCCGGCACAGCCAGAAGAGGACTGGCCACCCCTCATAGCCTGGTTCCTCTCTAGGTTTCTTCCTAGGTTTCTAGGCAGAGTTCCTCTGTCCACTGTTTGTGTTCTTTTGCCCATCTTCTCTTTAACGGTTAATGTGATTGGATGTTAATTATTTGACTAGGCTACCTGTATTTGACATTGTGTTGTTATTTCACTGAACACTAGATGGTATAATTTTATTTTTGGCAGTGAAATTAGGCTACTCAGGTGAGAAAAAACCTCACCCAAACGTATAGCCCCGTTGGAAAATTTAAATGGACTGTTTGAAAATGTGAATATATATTTTTTAAATAATAGTAATATGTATCTTTAAAAAAAAATGTGAATCACATTTTTATTTGGCGTACCCCAGACGGGAATACCTGATCTAAGGCATTTGCAATATATTTTACAACAAGCATGGTATGGTCGTAGTGGTGTTGTCACGGCTCTCCCCGGAACTGTTGCTCATTCTGTTCACCAGTTCCAGAGGTCTACGTCGCCGGCTTTCTAGGCTTCACTGAACGGGATTCATTATCATCAACCCCGGACTGTCTTGTCTTATTACACACCCCTGGTTCTCATTTCCCCTGATTAGCATGTTCTATACAGTATGTTCCCTCTGTACGTTATTGCTCCCATGTCCGTTGATTGTGTGAGTACCTATGCGTTGGTGCAGCTGTTATGCTGCTTGCTTTATCTATTGTGTATTACAGGTATCGTCCTGTGTCGTTCAACGAGGTTTACCCTCGCTCTTTTGTTTGGATACAGCCCAGTGTTTTGTATACGTGTTTGTTTTGGGTGTATTAAAAACCCCATTGTATATTCCTGCACCGGTCTCCAAATCCTTTATACCAGCGTCCCCAGCCGCGTCCTCAGAGCATGCGCAGACCAGCTGACTGGTGTGTTTACGGACATATTCAATCAATCCTTATCCCAGTCTGCTGTTCCCACATGCTTCAAGAGGGCCACCATTGTTCCTGTTCCCAAGAAAGCTAAGGTAACTGAGCTAAACGACTAGCACTCACTTCCGTCATCATGAAGTGCTTTGAGAGACTCGTCAAGGACCATATCACCTCCACCCTACCTGACACCCTAGAGAGAATGCTGTTCATCGACTACAGCTCAGCATTTAACACCATAGTACCCTCCAAACTCATCATCAAGCTCGAGACCCTGGGTCTCGACCCCGCCCTGTGCAACTGGGTACTGGACGTTCTGACGGGCCGCCCCCAGGTGGTGAGGGTAGGTAACAACATCTCCACCCCGCTGATCCTCAACACTGGGGCCCCACAAGGGTACGTTCTGAGCCCTCTCCTGTACTCCCTGTTCATAAATAATAAATAATGGGTTAAACAAAACCCGGTAAATACCAGCATACCGTGCACAAGCACTACAACAAACAATTACGGACAAGGACATGGGGGGAAACAGAGGGTTAAATACATAACATTAAATTGATGGATTTGGAACCAGGTGTGACGGAAGACAAGACAAAACCGATGGAAAATGAAAACTGGATCGGCGATGGCTAGAAGGTCGGTGACTTCGACCGCCGAACGTCGCCCGAACAAGGAGAGGGACCAACTTTGGCGGAAGTCGTGACACTATGGCAGCGATTACAGCTTCAATTATTATTGGGTATGACGCTACAAGCTTGGCACACTTGCATTTGGGGAGTTTCTCCCATTATTCTCTCTTCTTCTCAAGCTCTGTCAGGTTGGATGGGGAGAGTCGCTGCACAGCTATTTTCAGGTCTATCCAGAGATGTTTGATTGGGTTCAAATCCAGGGTCTGGCTGGGCCACTCAAGGACATTCAGAGTCTTGTCCCGAAGCCACTCATGTGTTGTATTGGCTGTGTGGTCAGGGTCGTTGTCCAGTTGGAAGGTGAACCTTCACCCCAGTCTGAGGTCATGAGAGCTCTGGAGCAGGTTTTCATCAAGGATCTCTCTGTACTTTGCTCTGTTCATCTTTCCCTTGATCCTGACTGGTCTCCTAGTCCCTGCCGCTGAAAAACATCCCCACAGCACGACACTGCCGCCACCATGCTTCACCGTAGGGATGGTGCCAGGTTTCCTCCAGAGGGGATGCTTGGCATTCAAGCCAAAGAGTTCAATCTTCGTTTCATCAGACCAGAGAGTCTTGTTTCTCAAGGTTTGAGTCCTAAAGGTGCATTTTGGCAAACTCCAAGCAGGCAGTCATGTTCCTTTTACTAAGAAGTGGCTTCCATCTGGCCACTCTACCATAAAGGCCTGATTGGTGAAGTGCTGCAGAGATGGTTGTCCTTCTGGAAGGTTCTCCCAGCTCTGTCAGAATGATCATCGGGTTCTTGGTCACCTCCCTGACCAAGGCCCTTCTCKRCKGAKRYGAGAGTCTTGTTTCTCAAGGTTTGAGTCCTAAAGGTGCATTTTGGCAAACTCCAAGCAGGCAGTCATGTTCCTTTTACTAAGAAGTGGCTTCCATCTGGCCACTCTACCATAAAGGCCTGATTGGTGAAGTGCTGCAGAGATGGTTGTCCTTCTGGAAGGTTCTCCCAGCTCTGTCAGAATGATCATCGGGTTCTTGGTCACCTCCCTGACCAAGGCCCTTCTCCCCCGAATGCTCAGTTTGGCCTGGCGGCCAGCTCTAGGAATTGTTTTGGTCATTACAAACTTCTTCCATTTAAGAATTTTCTTGGAGCCCTTCAATGCTGCAGAATGTTTTTGGTATCTTTCCCCAGATCTGTGTCTCGACACAATCCTGTCTTGGAGCTCTACGGACAATTCCTTCGACCTCATGGCTTGTTTTACCTTATTTACACAGGTGTGTGCCTTTCCAAATCATGTCATATCAATTGAATTTACCACAGCTGGACTCCAATCAAGTTGTCGAAATATCTCAATAATGATAAATTGAAACATGATGCACCTGAGCTCTAATTTTGAGTCTCAAAGAAATAAATAAATAGCTATTTCAGTTACATTTTTATAAATTTGCTAAATAATTTAACTTTTTTCACCTTTTCATTATGGGGTATTCTCTGTAAATTGATGAGGAAATAAAATACTTTTATCCATTTTAGAAAAAGGCTGTAACGTAACCAAATGTGGAAAAGGTCAAGGGGTCTGAATACTTTCCGAATGCACTGTAATTATCAAGATCACTACAATCCCCACACGTATGGAGTGGTAGTACAAAAGCTGCTTTCCGCAGTTCTGGAATATTTCTTGATACTAAAGTAAAATACAAAARGTGTGTTACTGAGCCAGCATTGAGGGGTGCTGCATACATAAGCAACGACGGGTCCAAATTGTCAACCCCTAATGATTTCTTGCTGTCAATAGCTAATAATGCAGCGAGAACAGCTGTTTCTGTGAGTTACCAAAATGAAAAACCCTGACTTTTATTTCCCAAGTCACGTGAGGTTGACTGATCATCCATCGAGGCAACTGGAGGCTGTATGTGGGAAGAACAGTCAACTGACTGGCCAAGAACAGTATGACCACCATTTATTTTAAATAGGAAACCAGCTGAGATAAAATGATGATTAAAATAATCACAAATCTTGACTTTTTCAGTAATGATGCAGGAGTCTAAAACTACTTGCTTAGGCAAGGAAGTAGAGGAATTACCCCACTTCAACGAATTCATGGTTTTCCAGAATTTAGAGGGATCACAAACATAATCTGTCATAGCACTAAGGGTGTAGTTTGATTTGGCAGTGCACCTATTTCTCAATTACCTAAATAGCTGCCAATAAGCTAACGAGCCAGTTTGTCTAACCTTGGCCCAGGCTAGATTTATTGTCAAGAGGAGGCCTGAGAGTACAGGAGAGTACAGGAGAGTACCATGGGATCGTTTGCTTTTTGGCTCTGAGTCGCTTGGAAGGGGTATGTTTATCAGCAATAGAGGTAAAAATGGATGAGAAAAATGTAAGCGCCAAAACAGGGTCTGGTACGCATCTAGTAGAAAAAAGCTCTGAATAATATACATCATGAAGGAACACCTGTGGAGTGAATTTGAAGGGAAAACCATTTTACGAGGGTTACAGATTTTCAATTTGGTATCTCTAATGCAAGCAATAGGGCAGTGGTCGCTGATATTGTTTTCAAAAACACCACTCGCCAAATACTTACGGGGACGGTTAGTCAGGATAAGTTCAATCAATGAGGAGTTTGCTAGGTTTTTTATATTCATCTGAGTTGGTTTCATTATSAGCTGAGTCAAGTTGAACTCAAGACAGATATGCTTAAACTGATCTAAGGCATGTGTATCAATATTTAAATCTCCTAACACAACCATTTCAGATACCAGAAAGGGTTTTAAATAATCAGAAATACTACCAACAGCCTCCGCTGAAGCTGCTGGGTGCAGCTATAAATATATGCATATTTTGGCTTGTGGCCACATTTATAACCAACAGCTCACATATTTTAGGGACAGAAATGCTAAGAGAGCATGATGCCATAAGAGAAGATCTTAGATAAATAGCCACCCCTCCCCCACTTTTTCAAATGTGAAAAAGTCCAGGCTTATAAATGCTTTTTTATTGAAGGGGTACTTCAGGATTTTGGCTTTATCTACCTCCCCAGAGTCAGAATTTGTGGATACCATTTTWATGTCTCTGTGCAGTTTGAAGGAAGTTGCTAATTAGCATTAACTCAATTACTAACTAGCGTTAGTGCATTGCCTAGAAGTCTATGGGAACAGCTAGCATGCTATCTGTTCCTGTAGACTACCAGATATTGTGCTAACACTAGTTAGCATTGGCTTGCAAAACTACCTCTAACGTCCTTCATACTGGACGTAGAGACAAAAAATGGTATCCAGAAGTTCATCTGACTCATCTGGGGAAGTAGATAAAGGGCTTCTTTGCCAAAATCCCAAAGTATCGCTTTAAATTTACTGAGGGAAACCCCATGAATGCAGTACTCACAACAAATATACTGTCAATCCTTTGGACTTCAGACCAAAATGAGGACACAAGACTGCTCATCTAATACCAATATTTTTTTCTTGAGAACTAATCTAATGGATAAAAGAGTACCAGACACTGGTAGCAGATGTGTCCTGCAGTCAGTCCAGCTGTTTTGCTCTTTTTAAGAACCAATCAGAGACTTTGCACAGAGCCCAATACATCAGCACTGTTTCATGAAATCAACCCAGGTATTCATCTCAATAAAGAGAGGAGTAATGCAACATGTAATAAATGCAGCACGCGTGGCGGTGACTGTTATGGCACAGCGGGGAGCGTGTTAGTGTAATGGATGTTTTAATCTAGGGGAGATAGTGGCCACCATCCGCCAGCGGGTTTCAGCTGCGACCACCCAGAGCAGAAACAGCTTTTATGATTTTGCGAAGACGTTGTCAGGAACACATCTAATTGTTTTCTTTCACCCTAGCAGACTGCTGCAGCCTGAGGGGTTCTGGGGGAGAGAGTGAACCATCATTTAGCCTAGTACCTCCACAGAGTGCTGCTGCAGGTAGGGAGAAAAGGGTGGCATTGCAATTGTTTTAAAATCAGACTGCGAGACGCTAGATCAATTGTATCATTTGACAGGAAGTAGGGGGTTGGGAGGGCGGGTCGAGGTGTGTGTGTCTGTCTGCGTGTGTGTTACTATCACTGACCCCGCCCCACAGCGGCGGCGGGCAGGCATGTTTGTGAAATCCTCGTAACCGATAGCTTGCAGACACAAATCAATATGAATATGTGCATGAAACCAATAGCCTGCATTAGCATAAGTTCCCAATAGATTCCATTGGAAAGAAAACAGTCTCAGAAGATGCATGGAAATGTTTTCGGCGCCGAAAAGAGATGGCCGCCTCGCTTCGCGTTCCTTGGAAAATATGCAGTATTTTGTTTTTTTATGTGTTATTTCTTACATCGGTACCCCAGGTAATCTTAGGTTTCCTTACATACAGTCGGGAGGAACTACTGAATATACGATTAACGTCAACTCATCATCGTTCCTACCAGGAATATGACTTTCCCGAAACGGATCCAGTGTTTTGCCTTCCACCCAATACAATGGATCTGATCCCAGCCGGCGACCCTGTGCGACGCCGTAAAAGGGGCAAACGAGGCGGTCTCGTGGTCAGGCTTCGGAGACGGGCACATCGCGCTCCACTCCCTAGCATACTACTCGCCAATGTCCAGTCTCTTGACAATAAGGTTGATGAAATCCGAGCACGGGTAGCATTCCAGAGGACATTATGGATTGCAACGTGCTCTGCTTCACGGAAACATGGCTAACTCAAGAGACGCTAACGGAGTCGGTGCAGCCAGCTGGTTTCTTCATGCATCGCGCCGACAGAAACAAACATCTTTCTGGTAAGAAGAGGGGCGGGGGGGTATGCCTTATGATTAACGAGACGTGGTGTGATCATCATAACAACACACAGGAACTCAAGTCATTCTGTTCACTGATCTAGAACTCCTCACAATCAAATGTCGACCGCATTATCTACCAAGGGAATTCTCTTCAATCATAATCACAGCCGTATATATCCCCCCCCAAGCAGACACATCGATGGCCCTGAACGAACTTTATCTGACTCTTTGTAAACTGGAAACCACACACCCTGAGGCTGCATTCATCGTAGCTGGGGATTTTAACAAGGCTAATCTAAAAACAAAACTCCCTAAATTCTATCAGCATATCGATTGTGCTACCAGGGCTGGAAAAACCCTAGATCATTGTTTATACTAATTTCCGCGACGCATATAAGGCCCTCCCCGCCCCCCTTTCGGAAAAGCTGACCACGACTCCATTTTGTTGATTCCAGCCTACAAACAGAAACTAAAACAACAAGCTCCCGCGCTCGGTCTGTTCAACGCTGGTCCGACCAATCTGAATCCACGCTTCAAGACTGCTTCGATCACGCGGATTGGAATATGTTCCGCATGCGTCCAACAACAATATTGACGAATATGCTGATTCGGTGAGCGAGTTCATTAGGAAGTGCATTGACGATGTCGTACCCACAGCAACGATTAAAACATTCCCAAACCAGAAACCGTGGATTGACGGCAGCATTCGCGTGAAACTGAAAGCGCGAACCACTGCTTTTAACCAGGGCAAGGTGACCGGAAGCATGACCGAATACAAACAGTGTAGCTATTCTCTCCGCAAGGCAATCAAACAGGCTAAGTCCAGTACAGAGACAAAATCGAGTCGCAATTCAACAGCTCAGACACAAGAGGTATGTGGCAGGGTCTACAGTCAATCACGGACTACAAAAAGAAAACCAGCCCGTCGCGGACCAGGACAGGCTAAAATGCTCCCAGACAGGCTAACAACTTTTTTGCCCGCTTTGAGGACATACAGTGCCACTGACACGGCCCCCTACCAAAACCTGCGGGCTCTCCTTCACTGCAGCCGAGTGAGTAAAACATTTAAACGTGTTAACCCTCGCAAGGCTGCAGGCCCAGACGGCATTCCCAGCCGCGTCCTCAGGCATGCGCAGACCAGCTGGCTGGTGTGTTTACGGACATATTCATCAATCCTTATCCCAGTCTGCTGTTCCCACATGCTTCAAGAGGGCCACCATTGTTCCTGTTCCCAAGAAAGCTAAGGTAACTGAGCTAAACGACTACCGCCCCGTAGCACTCACTTCCGTCATCATGAGTGCTTTGAGAGACTAGTCAAGGACCATATCACCTCCACCCTACCGGACACCCTAGACCCACTCCAATTTGCTTACCGACCCAATAGGTCCACAGACGACGCAATCGCAACCACACTGCACACTGCCCTAACCCATCTGGACAAGAGGAATACCCATGTGAGAATGCTGTTCATCGATATACAGAACTCAAGAGCATTTACAACACCATAAGTAAAACCTCTCAGACAATCTCATCAAGCTCAGAGACCGCTGAGGTCTCGAAACCGCCCTGTGCAAACTGGGATCCTGGACTTCCTGACGGGACCGCGCCCCAGGTGGTTGAGGGGGGAGAGGAGAGCATCTCCACCCCGCTGATCCTCAACACTGGGGCCTCCACAAGGGTGCGTTCTGAGCCCTCTCCTTACTCACCTGTTTCACCCACGCTGCGTGGCCATGCACGCGCTCCAACCTCCAATCACAAGTTTGCGGATGAACATACACAGTGGTAGGGCTTGATTACCAACAACGACGAGCACGGCCCTACAGGGAGGAGGTGAGAGGGCCTCGGAGTGTTGGTTGTCAGGAAAAATAACCTCACACTCAACAGTCAACAAACCAAAGGAGATGATTGTGGACTTCAGGAAACAGCAGAGGGAGCACCCCCACTATCCATCGACGGTCAGTAGTGGAGAGTGGAAAGTTTTAAGTCCTCGGTGAAACATCAACGGAAAAACTGCGAATTGGTCCACCCACAAACAGACAGCGGTTGTGAAGACGGCGAGGCAGCGCCTCTTCAACCTCAGGAGGCTGAAGAAATTCGGCTTGTCACCAAAAGCACTCACAAACTTCTCAGATGCACAATCGAGAGCATCCTGTCGGGCTGTATCACCGCCTGGTAGCGGCAAACTGCCTCCGCCCACAACCGTAAGGCTCTCCAGAGGGTAAGTGAGGTCTGCAGAACGCACCCACCGGGGGCAAACTACCTGCCCTCCAGGACACCTACACCACCCGAGTGTCACAGGAAGGCCATAAAGATCATCAAGGACAACAACCACCCAAGCCACTGCCTGTTCACCCCGCTATCATCCAGAAGGCGAGGTCAGTACAGGTGCATCAAAGCAGGGACCGAGAGACTGAAAAACAGCTTCTTCTCAAGGCCAGCAGACTGTTAAACAGCCACCACTACATTTAGCGGCGCTGCCAAACATACTGACTTCAACTCCAGCCACTTTAAAAAATGGGAATTGATGGAATTATGTAAAAATGTACCACTAGCCACTTTAAACAATGCCACTTAATATATATGTTTACATATACCCTACATTACCCATCTCATAATGTATATACTGTACTCTATATCATCTACTGCATCTTGCCATCTTTATGTAATACATGTACCACTAGCCACTTTAAACTATGCCACTTTATGTTTACATACCTATTACTAGTATCCATCTCATCACTGGTAATAGGCCTACCGGTATATCATCTAACTACCATCTAGTCGCGAGATCTTGCATGCCGGTCATGTAAACCCGAGCTCATGTCATAGTATCGTGAGTACATATTCTTTATCCCTTTACACTTGTGTGTGTGTATAAGGTAGTAGTTGTGGAATTGTTAGGTTAGATTACTTGTTGGTTATTACTGCATTGTCGGAACTAGAAGCACAAGCATTTCGCTACACTCGCATTAACATCTGCTAACCATGTGTATGTGACTAATAAAATTTGATTTGATTTGATTTGATTTGAAAGTGGAACAGCCATACTCTGTTATTAAAACAAATAACAGTAGTATCGACTTGAATCCCAAGGTAATATAGCGATACCTAAATTCTGTGACGAGATACGTCATATGTGTACAAGTTACATATGTGGAATGTTGAGTATATAAGTTACCAACATCTTTGGTAATTTAGGTAATTCAGAGAAAATATATGGCAATCTATGGTAGCTTTGGTAATTTATTCTTGAATAGCTTGAATATAAATCTATATCCATATATTGTATTCATTTTCTATATCTGTGTCCATATTGTCCATGAGTTTCTAGCAGACACACCATATGGTTCAAGAGAAAATAGCCTAATTGATACCAAAAAATGCATCTAATCAACAATGGCATTATTTTCAATCAACTCTGCAACACGTCCAACTATTGACTTTTTTCACAACTGCCACCAGTTTGACGCGAAAACATTGACAATAAATACTTATTGACATAGTCCAATAAATAAGTGTGTTAAAAAATACAATATAAAAATACAGTTTCATGCTGAAACCCTCATATCAAACACCAATGGTATTCACTAAGTTGACAGTTTATTAAGGATGATGTTTTACAGCTTTGTCATTAAATGTTTCTATTTTAAAATCATCTTATTTAATGATTTCATATAATGTATTTTACATGTTATAAGGCCACACAGAGGGCCAGGAATAATTACAGACACCTGTGATAATCTGAAGTACCCAAAAAGGCCAATAGATGTCTTCTTATAAAATTCCAAATAAACCTTGAAAGTTACACAAATTCTGGTAGTTTACTGGTAAACTCAGGTTTTCAGTAATATACCCTCCCTTTGCAACCCTACGCGTATCAAACAATGCCTTCATTAGTGTCTAGTGTCACGGCCGTCGTTCAGAGAAGACCAAGGTTCAGCGTGATGCGTACATTTTCTTTTATTTAGTCAAATGTTGCCAACAAAACAAGAAATAACAAAAACGACCYTGAAGCTTACAAGGGCTATAGTYCCCCTAACAAAGACAACTTCCCACAATGACAGAAGGGAAAAAGGCTGCCTAAGTATGATTCCCAATCAGAGARAACGATAGACAGCTGTCCCTGATTGAGAACCATACCCGGCCAAAACATAGAAATACAAAAACATAGAAAACAGAACATAGAATGCCCATAGAATGCCCACCCCAAATCACACCCTGACCAAATCAAATAGAGACATAAAAAGGCTCTCTAAGGTCAGGGCGTGACAGCTAGATCTATAAGAAAAGTTGAGAGCCATATCCTCAGGARGGTGAGTTGATGGTGAGTCTGAATGGAGCAGATCTATGGAGTGGTGTGTGCTACCAAGACATCCCCATCTTTCTCCCGTGCACAGGCACTAACTTCGACTGATATTCAAATGAACGCGGTTTTTGCATGAAAACAACTCAGATTGGAATAGTGAACATAGATCTGTTGACAGAGGTTATTTAGCAGATGATGAATGACAACAATACACAGCCTAGGGTCCCAAATGACTGAGCAGTGTTCTCTGAAAGACTTCTCTGCTAACAGCGCTAACTCTGAACAGTTTGGGTTGGGTGGAAGGGGTGGAATAGGCAGTTGTTTAGCATGCCAAACTTCAAAGACTGCTTGCTGCTGCAGCCCTGAGCGAACAACATATCTCCAACAGTTCTGCAGGAAAAAGACACTCTGCATAACTGGGTTATGAGATGTAAGCCGACAGCATGATCAGTCACCCTAGATACATGAAGGATGCAGAGGAAGAGGAGAATCCCCTCAGCATACTCACATTCTGSAGCTGCAGGCCCGTGTCAGGCCTCTGGCTCGATTTGGACTGCAAAGCAGAGGCGTTGCCGCTGTAGTTTTTGAGGCTGCGACTCTCTTTCAAGTGGGCCTGGAGTTTTTCTCTGCGTCTCCTGAGGGGGCGAGGGGGAGTACATATACGTGGCATGTTAACTAAATCATGGCATTGCCTTGACCTTTAACCCTCAGACCCCACTCTGTGCCTCTTCACCCCTAGTCGGTGCAGTGAAGAAGTGTAAATTGAGTGGCTCTGATGGAGCTGATAGGTTCCTGTGCTGTAACTCCATTATAGATTCCTTCCAAATGGCACTAGATCATGGTTTTATCCGATTATCTTGTTGTCAGGCTGCTCACTCACTCACATCATTATATTACAGACCCTATAAAATTACAATGCAATTTATCAGAGGGCTTTCTGCTCCATATACCATGAATGACAGTTTGCCATTACAGCTTTGATGTTTGGCCCAGCGTGCTGGATGAATATATAAAGGATATACATTCTAGACAGGTGCTTTCAGGCATAAACAGGATGTAAAACATACATAGACAAATGTTGTGTGCAGGGCCCATACCAACACAATAAAACAAATTGTCAAGAGCTTTCTTTCCTTATCGGTTCCTTAAAATTATGTACATGTATTAATGTTAATTGGAGGGATACAATTGTGAATCCGGACTCTTACAGTAGGCTCTTTGACATGGAGTGGCAGCTGAAGCTAGATCAATAGCCAATTGCCTGTGGTGTGTGCTATGGGTTTAGGTGTATGAACTGAAATCCGATCCTATGGGTGCTCGTGTCCACCCACTTGTTCCGACAGTAGAGAGCCATACAGAGAATGCCCAGAACACTGATCCCCATGGTGATGCAGGTGATTGACAGCACTTGTCTCTTGTACACCTCCTTGCTCTCTGTTGAAATGAAGAGAAGAGGAAGAACTGACATTGACGGAGGAACAAAGAGCACAAAATAGGAAAAACTGGGCGAGAAGTTAAGGAACACATGTCCATAAGGAGATGATCACAGAGAATAAAACATGGCCCTTAGCTCGCTGTAATAATAATGTCTTATTTTCAAATGCCACTTTACAAACTCAAACTACCCCCCATTTACTCTTAACAACGTCACATCATCAGCCCCATTGGATGCAAAGCCTTGTAATAGATGCTAGTTGTAATGTAGCCATGTCTGATTACAGAAGATAAGAGTTATAGCTGTAATGGTCATCATTAACACTATAACCGCTGGGCCTCGAGGAACCCCCCTTAAAGCCCATGAGCAGTCATTCTGATTGTAACATACTAACAGTGTAATTTCATATAAGCTATTCCAAAATAATAATTTGGTTGTGTTTATGAAGGTCTTAGGTAATATTAGAATATGTAAAATATATATATTTCAAATAACATGAAGCATTTTCATTAGTTAATGTTACTGTAGGCTATATGTAAAAAAACTAAAAAACACCAAAATTCATGTGTTCAATAAATTATATTAGTGGAGTGCCTTTGTTACAACTATGAACTATGAAACAGAAAGCATATGTGTTGGAACATGGTAACAGCTRCTTTTTATAATGACAAAATACAAAAAATACCCCAACCACCAAGACTCACGGTCAGCAAGACGAGCGCACAAATGAACATCATTACATCATTATAAGAGCCAAGTGTCCTTCATAAATTGTGAAAATCAGTACCAAAACAATAATGTCATTATAATGAATATACTGTACAGTAAGTGTCTATATGACAGCAGTAAAATATTTTTGATTATTGTCAGCTTGTGCTCACATGGTGTGGGTCTTCACAGAATGGCATCAGCTGGAGCATGTTCATGTCACATAAACAGCAAAAGCTGGTGAGTGCATTGCTGATGTTTTTTTGCTTGAGATGTAAGGTCTGCTCTTTCAGTGATGACATTTTGTGCTGATAATCAGCCTGTAGCATTGTCACCGGCTTGCTCTATCCAAACAGTGCTGTCTCCTGTCTCACCGTTTCATTTGGTACCACGGGCACCTGCTCAGTGTGCGCTTTTCTGGATTTTTCTGCACTTAGGCCACAAAAGTTTAGGCTGAGGCTCAGAATCYGAAGAAAAATCATCAGAGATGTCATGATTTATTTCTTCCCCACCATCTGAGGTATTTTCCTTCAGATTTTGTAGCAATGCTAATGCTAATGCTAATGCAGAATCTGCATCCATTTGTCTTGGACTGTGTCCATTCGTCTTTCACTATGTACTTCAAGTGGGCCAGAAAAGACTGATAAAACTGCTTGGATTTGGTGGTCTGATATAGAGTACATACCACTTTGAGATTATAATTAGAATAGACAGAGTGTGAATTACACCGTGATTATAATAAAGACATAATTTATAACACACTGGTTGTGTTAATGTGCCATTAACACAACCAGACATGATGCTTTCATCTGATTGTCAAACAAATGACTTTGAAAAGTGTGCCACCTGTGTATGTTCGTCCGTTCCAAAATAATTCAAACAGTGCAATGGATGTACACTTCCGCCATTTAATGAATGMAAATAGACACCAGAAAGTGTTCCTAATGACATTGGGCCATTAATTAGGACTACATTAATTGATGCGTCTTGCTGACAAAATGTACCTTTTTTTGTAGCTTGAAAAGTCYGGACACCTGAAATGGGGCTGAAACTATCTCGGGAAAAATGGGATAGTCACCCTAACACACATGGTCAATTTACTAGACTAGGCTACAATGTGTAGGCCTATTACTATGAACTTCAAATAGGCCTAGACAGTGATGTAGTAGCAAAAKATTATAATAATAGGTTGGTAAGCTCTGATTGGCGGTTATGGTGAAAAAAGTAACACCTTCAATGCATTTTTCTGAAAAAGGCCTACACCACTGCCGGTAGCCTACCCTCTCAGCTGAGGATATTTTACACACAGATTAACACACACAGAGCAGGAAGCCTACATTCAATAGAATACACAAGTTTAATCAAACTTGTTTACACKCTAGTTCATGAGTTGTCAATAATTCATGAGTTGAATACTTAGAGTTTTCACAGATCGTGTTACATAAAACACTACCTTTATTTCCTTACATTATTAATGACAGRGTTCTTTGTAATTATTAAGCATATAACAATTTTATTAGAACATTGCACTTAAACCCTGTAATATTCCTGGATCTTGGAGATCTCAGGAAATGCACTGTAATTGTAACGCCAAATAAATGGTCTATTTTTTCTGACAACGGACAGCACAGAGAACAACAATACCCACGAGCACCTGAAAAAGAAAGCAATGAGCGCTCCGAACAGCTGACTGACAAAAGCAAACAATGATAAATCAACGGATAAATCTAATGCATTGGAATAAAGGCAAGCTYTTTTTATCAAGGGTGCATGGCAAGCAAATGGCGAAAACGAGAATGTGACCTTCAAAGGAAAATCTATAAGTTGAAAGGAGCTCAGCTAAGGCCAAATTTCAGCACTACTGCGCTGTGGACAGGGAGGCGGTTTGTGCTGCCACACAGAACTAAATGGTTTAAACCATGATATGAGAGGTGGGGTTGTTCGTTTCATTTGGAAGCTTTTATTTTCATATTTACCACTGTAAAACATATTTACCACTGCATTTCAAAGAAATAGTATAATTTTGTTTGTTTTACTTTTGTTGCATTTAGGTGACTAATGTCTCATTCAGGGGAGCTGAGTACCCCCTGGCTCCCCCGTATTTCGTACCCTGAGAAT
Organism: Salvelinus sp. IW2-2015; assembly: GCF_002910315.2. NCBI lineage: Eukaryota > Metazoa > Chordata > Actinopteri > Salmoniformes > Salmonidae > Salvelinus > Salvelinus sp. IW2-2015. The sequence goes on from NC_036858.1 coordinate 43,981,381, forward strand.
AGATCAATACAATAGAATGACACATCCTGTTCTTCATTCATAATTGGTGGTAACATAATTATGCATAGTTTGCTTCCCCTCACTCATCATCTCATCAACCCATTCTCCCCCTTTCCCTCCCATCATTTACTTCATTTATTTAATCTTATATGTGTGAAAGTAGTTTCGATATAGTTTAGGTTCAGTTGTGAGACATTATCAGTGTGATTATCACCTGGGCACGMCATCTTCAACTATCAGGAGAAGGATCAGAATAAGAAAAGGCAATGGGGGAAAACCATTCAAAATATGAAATGCCCTCCTAAAACTGGGTATAACTCCAGTTCTGTTTGTGATATTAAGATTCTAACAATGACAGTGTGTTATATAGACTTATTTAGGAAAGGTCAGGGACAGATGGGGGCATGACTTTAAGAATGGCAGAGTAATATTTATTTATTTATTCATGAGCAGTCCAAATMACTGTTTTAGCGGTTCTACTGTTAATGGTGAAAATGGCTGCTGCCTCTTTTCATATGAAAAACTAAATCATAGTTGCCTTCAGAAGCATTTATAGGCAATCAATCAGATATTGGCRGCACATTCTGTAAGATGGATTGTCCTTTTGAACAATTTAAAAGTAAATGCTATGTCCTGCCTTGGTATAGAATCTGAAATTAGATAGGCTAGGCTATTGCYGTCCTACACACAAAGAAATGTGGGTTCTTCAAGGGTTCTTTGGGAAGGGTGATGGTTCTATGTGGAACTATATTGACCAAAAMAACCCTTTGAGCCCTTCAATGGTTCTTTGCAGTTCAATAAAGGGTTCTGTCCTCTTTTAGTAATAATGTAGGGATGGCGTGTCACGGCTGTGGGAAGGAGTGGACCAAGGTGCAGCGCGATTGGAATACATCTTTTAATTCAACGAAGAACACTTAACAAACGAACCGTGACGCCAACATAGTGCTCACAGGCAACTAAACATGGTCAACTACCCACAAAACCAACATGGTAAATGGCAACCTAAATAGGCTCCCCAATCAGAGACAACGATAAACAGCCTTCTCTGATTGAGAACCCACTCAGGCCACCATAAACCTACAACCCCTAGACAATACAAAATCCCCATAGATAACAAAAACCCTAGACAAGATAAAAACCCAAGACAATACAAAGACTAAACAAACCACCCCTTGTCAGACCCTGCCCTAACCAAATAATAAAGAAAGCAAATATAACTAAAGTCAGGGCGTGACATGGCGGATCATTCAAATATTTTGGGGAGTGGTTTGCTCACAGCTCTTTTTGTGCAACCATGCGTGAGAGTGTCATTCCAGTTTATCTAATCTGTTGGGTGTTATGTTATTAAATGTTATATATGAGTATGGCCAGTTACAGTGTACTGTGAAAGACTCACGTATGGAATGTGTCAATTGAGAACAGTTGACTAAGTCAGTAGTTCTCAATTCTCTCCTCAGGGACGCCAGCTGTTCCAGAGCTAGCACACCAGATTAAAGTTGTTAATAAACACAGTAATAAAACCTAGGGAATTTTAACAATATAATAAGGCTTTTAAACCAGAATAAATAACCCTGTATGGTTCTACAACTAACCTTTTGAGATTGAGAACGTTGCTCTATAGAGCCATTCTCCATAAAAGTTCTATAAGGAACCATAAAAAAAAGTGTTTTATATAGCCCTCAAAATGGCTGCAACCATGGCGAAACCCTTTTTTGGTGCTTTATAAAACCTTTTATAAAACCTTTATTAAACCTTAGGAAAAGGTTCTTTAGAGCACCATACAGGTTCCATTTAGAATTGTATGAGCATGGTTCTTTATAGAATCTTAAAGAAAAGGTTCCATAGAAGCACCAAAAAGGGTTCTGCTATGGTTACAAGCCAAATAACCCGTATTTGGCACTATATACACTGTAGAACCATTTGTTTTTAGTGTGTATCAAACAGGAATAAGCCTACTGTAGCCAACCCATACTGTCAAGGCTCACTGCCTATTCACTTACAAGCATGCTTGGCTATTGAATGGATGATTGAAAAAATTGTAGTCTACTATTTGTGTAGCCGGAATAATTTGACCCAGTTATGTCAGAAAAGGAGAGACATCCTGTAGATTATGATTTAGGTCTACAAACTAAAACTTATTTTTACTTTTTGTATTATAATTCCTGTGCATCAAACACCTCCCATTTCCCCCAAACYAACAATAAGCCTATTTGCTTGCAATACAGTTGATCAACATTCTACAAGTTGTGTGCACGCATGGTTTGAGATTTGTCTGGAGAAACACATACTTTCCCATCAAGTTAAACATTTCTAAATACCAACCTTTGCGGGAAACTGTCTCACTCAAGGTTTAGAGTATTTTTTGTGCGAACGTACCTTTGATAAATGAGGCCCCTGGAGAGCCTCGGCTCCTATTGGCCTTTACAGCCAACTGTAGAACACGCTACACATGAACCAGTAATACYTTCATTTACTTTATCTTATCGAAATCAATATCGAAGCCAAAAGACTTGAGAGCCTGTCTCTTATACACATCTAGATGTGTATAAGAGACAGGTACACTATAAAACACCTATCTCCGGATTACATTACACTGTAGAACACGCTACACATGAACCAGTAATACGTTCATTTACTTTATCTTATCGGATTACATTACACTGTAGAACACGCTACACATGAACCAGTAATACGTTCATTTACTTTATCTTATCGAAATCAATATCGAAGCCAAAAGACTTGAGAGCTAGGCTAATTAACCACCCCCTCCCTCCCTCCCTCCCTCCTCCTTCCTCCTCCCACCAGTAGTTTCCAGGGTCAGTATTGATGTTTTGATGTCTCTCAGCCGGAGTCATCACGTCACCACATTTACTGTAATTATGAGAAGAGAGGAACCCTGTTGTAGACGTAGGTAAGTGGCATCTGTAATTCCATGACAGCTAACACTCCATGTCACTCACAATATTGCCATGCTACCAAACAACCTCACTGATCGTGGACTATTTTATTTTTCCATAATTTCCCTGCATAGTATTATGATACACCAATGGGAAAGGTTGAAAGGTTGTAATTTAACAAATTGTTAAATTACAAGCCTCGTTGGTTTAGCCTCGTTGGTTTAGCCACAGAAATATATCACGTAGTAGAACTGCATAAGTGTTGCTCTCCACTTTCTGGAGGAACAAGTTTTGAAATCAGTAGAATTAGAATATGATAGCTAAGATGGAGAAAATTATGGCGTTTGATTGCACATTTGCAGACA
>NC_036858.1:43988118-44035480 GCF_002910315.2 Salvelinus sp. IW2-2015
ATTGCAGTTTCCTACACACAAAGAAATGTGGGTTCTTCAAGGGTTCTTTGGGAAGGGTGATGTTCTTTTGTGGAACTATATTGACCAAAATAACCCTTTGAGCCCTTCAATGGTTCTTTGCAGTTTAATAAAGGGTTCTGTCCTCTTTAGTAATAATGTAGGGATGGCGTGTCACGGCTGTGGGAAGGAGTGGACCAAGGTGCAGCGCGATTGGAATACATCTTTTAATTCAACGAAGAACACTTAACAAACGAACCGTGACGCCAACATAGTGCTCACAGGCAACTAAACATGGTCAACTACCCACAAAACCAACATGGTAAATGCAACCTAAATAGGCTCCCCAATCAGAGACAACGATAAACAGCCTTCTCTGATTGAGAACCCACTCAGGCCACCATAAACCTACAACCCCTAGACAATACAAAATCCCCATAGATAACAAAACCCTAGACAAGATAAAAACCCAAGACAATACAAAAGACTAAACAAACCACCCCTTGTCAGACCCTGCCCTAACCAAATAATAAAGAAAGCAAATATAACTAAAGTCAGGGCGTGACATGCGGATCATTCAAATATTTTGGGGAGTGGTTTGCTCACAGCTCTTTTTTGTGCAACCATGCGTGAGAGTGTCATTCCAGTTTATCTAATCTGTTGGGTGTTATGTTATTAAATGTTATATATGAGTATGGCCAGTTACAGTGTACTGTGAAAAGCTCACGTATGGAATGTGTCAATTGAGAACAGTTGACTAAGTCAGTAGTTCTCAATTCTCTCCTCAGGGACGCCAGCTGTTCCAGAGCTAGCACACCAGATTAAAGTTGTTAATAAACACAGTAATAAAACCTAGGGAATTTTTAACAATATAATAAGGCTTTAAACCAGAATAATAACCCTGTATGGTTCTACAAACTAACCTTTTGAGATTGAGAACGTTGCTCTATAGAGCCATTCTCCATAAAAGTTCTATAAGGAACCATAAAAAAAAGTGTTTATATAGCCCTCAAAATGGCTGCAACCATGGCGAAACCCTTTTTTGGTGCTTTATAAAACCTTTTATAAAACCTTTATTAAACCTTAGGAAAAGGTTCTTTAGAGCACCATACAGGTTCATTTAGAATTGTATGAGCATGGTTCTTTATAGAATCTTAAAGAAAAGGTTCCATAGAAGCACCAAAAAGGGTTCTGCTATGGTTACAAGCCAAATAACCCGTATTTGGCACTATATACACTGTAGAACCATTTGTTTTTAGTGTGTATCAAACAGGAATAAGCCTACTGTAGCCAACCCATACTGTCAAGGCTCACTGCCTATTCACTTACAAGGCATGCTTGGCTATTGAATGGATGATTGAAAAAATTGTAGTCTACTATTTGTGTAGCCGGAATAATTTGACCCAGTTATGTCAGAAAAGGAGAGACATCCGTAGATTATGATTTAGGTCTACAAACTAAAATTATTTTTACTTTTTGTATTATAATTCCTGTGCATCAAACACCTCCCATTTCCCCCAACAAACAATAAGCCTATTTGCTTGCAATACAGTTGATCAACATTCTACAAGTTGTGTGCACGCATGGTTTGAGATTTGTCTGGAGAAACACATACTTTTCCATCAAGTTAAACATTTCTAAATACCAACCTTTGCGGGAAACTGTCTCACTCAAGGTTTAGAGTATTTTTTGTGCGAACGTACCTTTGATAAATGAGGCCCCTGGGAGAGCCTCGGCTCCTATTGGCCTTTACAGCCAACTAGAACACGCTACACATGAACCAGTAATACGTTCATTTACTTTATCTTATCGAAATCAATATCGAAGCCAAAAGACTTGAGAGCTAGGCTAATTAAACCACCCTCCCTCCCTCCCTCCCTCCTCCTTCCTCCTCCCCCAGTAGTTTCCAGGGTCAGTATTGATGTTTTGATGTCTCTCAGCCGGAGTCATCACGTCACCACATTTACTGTAATTATGAGAAGAGAGGAACCCTGTTGTAGACGTAGGTAAGTGGCATCTGTAATTCCATGACAGCTAACACTCCATGTCACTCACAATATTGCCATGCTACCAAACAACCTCACTGATCGTGGACTTTTATTTTCCATAATTTCCCTGCATAGTATTATGATACACCAATGGGAAAGGTTGAAAGGTTTGTAATTTAACAAATTGTTAAATTACAAGCCTCGTTGGTTTAGCCTCGTTGGTTTAGCCAACAGAAATATATCACGTTAGTAGAACTGCATAAGTGTTGCTCTCCACTTTCTGGAGGAACAAGTTTTGAAATCAGTAGAATTTAGAATATGATAGCTAAGATGAGAAAAATTATGGCGTTTGATTGCACATTTGCAGACAGTTAAAAAGAGAACACACAAAAAGGCTGTGTTGTATAAAACACCTATCTCCGGATTAACATTACACTGTGAACACGCTACACATGAACCAGTAATACGTTCATTTACTTTATCTTATCGGATTACATTACACTGTAGAACACGCTACACATGAACCAGTAAATACGTTCATTTACTTTATCTTATCGAAATTCAATATCGAAGCCAAAAGACTTGAGAGCTAGGCTAATTAACCACCCCTCCCTCCCTCCCTCCCTCCTCCTTCCTCCTCCACCAGTAGTTTCCAGGGTCAGTATTGATGTTTTGATGTCTCTCAGCCGAGTCATCACGTCACCACATTTACTGTAATTATGAGAAGAGAGGAACCCTGTGTAGACGTAGGTAAGTGGCATCTGTAATTCCATGACAGCTAACACTCCATGTCACTCACAATATTGCCATGCTACCAAACAACCTCACTGATCGTGGACTATTTTATTTTTCCATAATTTTCCTGCATAGTATTATGATACACCAATGGGAAAGGTTGAAAGGTTGTAATTTAACAAATTGTTAAATTACAAGCCTCGTTGGTTTAGCCTCGTTGGTTTTAGCCACAGAAATATATCACGTAGTAGAACTGCATAAGTGTTGCTTCTCCACTTTCTGGAGGAACAAGTTTTGAAATCAGTAGAATTAGAATATGATAGCTAAGATCGGAGAAAATTATGGCGTTTGATTGCACATTTGCAGACAGTTAAAAAGAGAACACACAAAAAGGCTGTGTTGTATAAAACACCTATCTCCGGATTACATCTTCAAACTAAGGGCAAACATGGCATCCGTGACAGAAGGAGAAGCGTCCATCCATGCATATGGGTATGAGAGTCTAGCTAACTACATTTTCAGATAATACACATTTCTAATTTTGTCAGAATGTCATTTTCATTTCAAGTTAAAGTGTACTGCTAGCTAGCTAGCTAACGTTAGCTGGCTGGCTAGCTGGCTGACTTGCTAACGTTACATGTGTGATCTGTGTAGTAATATTATTTTTACCTCAGAGCCATTTGCATTGCAAGTTATAGCCTAATGTTAGCTACCTAACATTGAACCTGGCTGGTTAGTTACCTGCAGATTCATGCAGGGTAGTAACGTTATGAGTATGGATTATGGTTCATTGTTTAGCTAGCTAGCTACATGTCTAAACAAAAGACTCCCCTATGCAAGTAACTATTTCAATAGAATGTGAGGAATATTTTGGACTTTAATAAAGCCCTTTTGTGGGGAAAAACTAATTTATATTGGCTGGGCCTGGCTCCCCAGTGGGTGGGCCTATGACCTCCCAGTCCCACCCATGGCTGTGCCCCTGCCCAGTCATGTGAGATTCATAGATTAAGGCCAAATTTATTTATTTAAAATTGACTAATTTACTTTTATGAACTGTTAACTAAATAAAATCTGTTTAAATAGAAGCATTTATATTTTGTTCAGTATATATACAGTACCAGTCAAAAGTTTGGACACACCTACTCATTCCAGGGTTTTTCTTAATTTTTTGTCTTTTCTACATTGTAGAATAGTAGTGAACACACCAAAAATATGAAATGACACACATGGAATCATGTAGTAACCAAAAAAGTGTTAAACAAATKAAAAAAAAATATAGCCACTTTTTGCACACTCTCCCAACCAGCTTCATGAGGTAGTCACCTGGAATGCATTTCAATTTTTATTTAACTAGGCAAGTCAGTTAAATAAATTCCTATTTACAATGACGGTCTACTGGGGAACAGTGGGTTAACTGCCTTGTTCAGGGGCAGAATGACAGGTTTTTACCTTGTCAGCTCGGGATTCGATCAAGCAACCTTTCGGGTTACTGGCCCAATGCACTAACCACTAGGCTACCTGCTGCCCCAATTAACAGGTGTGCCTTGTTAAAAGTTAATTTGTGGACTGTCTTTCCTTCTTAATGCATTTGAGCCAATCAGTTGTATTGTGACAAGGTAGGCATAGCCCTATTTGGTAAAAGACTAAGTCCATATTATGGCAAGAACAGCTCAAATAAGCAAATAGAAACGACAGTCCATCATTACTTTAAGACATGAAGGTCAGTCAATCAAGTTTCTTCAAGTACAGTCGCAAAAACCATCAAGCGCTATGATGAAACTGGCTCTCAAGAGGACCAACACAGGAAAGGAAGACCCAGAGGTACCTCTGCTGCCAAGGATAAGTTCATTAGAGTTGCCAGCCTCAGAAAATGCAGCCCAAATAAATGCTTCACAGAGATCAAGTAACAGACACATCTCAACATCAACTGTTTAGAGGAGACTGTGTGAATCAGGCCTTCATGGTCAAATTTCTGCAAATAAATCACTACTTGAGGACACCAATAAGAAGAAGAGACTTACTTGGGCCAAGAAACACGAGCAATGGACATTAGACCGGTGGAAATCTGTCCTTTGGTCTGATGAGTCCAAATTTTAGATTTTTGGTTCCAACCACTGTGTCTTGTGAGATGCAGAGTTGGTGAAACGAATGACCTCCACACGTGTGTTTCCCACAGTGAAGCATGGAGGAGGAGGAGGTGTGGAGTGCTTTGCTGGTGACACCGTCAGTGATTTATTTAGAATTCAAGGCACACTTAAGCAGCATGGCTACCACAGCATTCTGCATCGATACGCCATCCCATCTGGTTTGTGCTTAGTGGGACTATAATTTGTTTTTAAACAGGACAATGACCCAACACACTTCCAGGCTGTATAAGGGCTATATGACCAAGACGCAGCATGATGGAGTGCTGCATCAGATGACCTGGCCTCCACAATCACCTGACCTCAACCCAATTGAGATGGTTTGGGATGAGTTGGACCGCAGAGTGAAGGAAAAGCAGCCAACAAGTGTTCAGCATATGTGGGAACTCCTTCAAGACTTTTGGAAAAGCTTTCCAGGTGAAGCTGGTTGAGATAATGCCAAGAGTGTGCAAAGCTGTCATCAAGGCAAAAGGTGGCTACTTTGAAAAATCTCAAATATAAAATATTTTTGGATTTGTTTAACACTCTTTTTGTTACTACATGATTCCATGTGTGTCATTTCATAGTTTTGATGTCTTCACAATTTTTCTACAATGTAMAAAATAGTAAATATAAAGAAAAACCCATGTATGAGTTGGTGATTCCAAACTTGCCCATGATATGACCATCTTAACCTCCCCAGCTTAGACTTTTAGAGAAAACTCTGTATGTATAGCATGTGGTAGGGTGCCACCAGAAAACTCTGATTCTGTTACATGTTTCAGTGCATTATTTTAATATGAAGATATTACTCTTCCTCTGTAGCTTGTGCAGGAACTGTAATCACAAAGTCAAAGCCATTTAATCACATACAGATGTAAGATCTTAATTTGATCACTCTTTTGTTGCTGAGAATTTCCCTGCACTGCAGGAAATGCAGATGAACTTCGTGATTCACATCAATTATCTGAAAATCCACAATAACACACAATTATATTACCTGTATTGCACTTTTCATGTAGCCTACGTTTGGCCAGTTAATATCCTAACCACCGATCAAGCAACATTATGGAGCAAACATTTATTTAGCTGTGACAAAGGTKAAATTAAGATCCTACATRTGTAGCTTATGCCTATACATTTGGAAACAAATCAAAACAATATGAGAGAAACACATTACAATTTTGAAATTATTATAGACCATTATTCTACTAATAAAATGCAATTACGCTGGACTAACTATGTAGCAAACAACTATATATATACCACCTGATGCATTGGAACGAATATGAATGGTAAAACTTGTATCTGTGTCGATTCCCTCCACTGTGTCTGACACCGTTCCCTATGACTGTGAAACAGACAGATAACCAAAAACACKGTTTTTATCACAGAGCCCCTGCTGTTCCTAGTTTCAGCCTTCTCCACCTTGAGTCACGGGAAGAACAGAAAGCTAACACTTTTGTGTGACATCCCTATATAGATGTAGATTTGAGCCAGATTGCTACAGCAGGAAAATAATCCTGGAGCAACAGGAAATGTGAATTATTATGTTGATTAATTAATGTCAAAAAAACATTTTTGGGGGGGTTATAAATATTTCGTTAGGGCAAATCAAGTCTGACATTTTAAAGTGGAAATTACAAACTTTAGAGGCCTTTTTAAACCTTAAATACTCTACAAGTTTGCATTTCCTGCAGTACATCAGTGCGAGTACATTGTTTATTTGACCTGCCATGCCTTGGAGTAGAGGCGTTGGGGGGGGAAATAATAAAATAATGCAAGTGTGCACGTACAGGACTGTCCAAAAGTCAGTGCTATTTATGTTTTCCACTCAGTGAAGCCTCTGATGGTCATGTTATACAGGGCAGGGGAATTTGGCCTTGGATGGTATCAACTCCTCTATCTTGCAGATCACTTTCTTTAACTGGATAATGACAGAGGAGACTGATATTTCACTCTCACTCTAGGAATCACATCAAAGAATATACCCCCTCAATACATTCCCACGCACGCACGCACGCACGCAGCGCACGCACAGCACACCGCACACACGCACACACGCACACACGCACACACACCACACACACACACACACACACACACACACACACACACACACCACACACACACCCCACACACACACACACACACACACACACACACACACCACTCCATACACACACTCTCTCTCTCTCAGAATAATTCTGTTTTCTTTTTCTTCACAGGGTCTCTTTGCAGACAGCATTCGACTTGCAAATGCAGTGTGAGTGATTGTAATCAAAATTACAATAGCAGAGCTGTAGGCGCCAGGCTGTCTCCTCATTCCTGTGTCCATTGTGAAGCTGTGGACCAGAGAGCAACATGACATTCCCTTCCCAGTTATCACTTTGAGCCCCTTGCACATGCATGGCAAGGATCAAGAAAACAAACCAAGCAAACAGAAGAAAATGCACAATGAAGCAATCTGTCACTTCTTCAGTCCTGCCAGATGGAATGCAAGCCTCACAGTGGACGTAGGTAGCAGTCTACTGAGGGAATGACGTGCGTTGACAAGCAAATACTTTTTATTGGCCAACAAAATCAAACATTATTACTCTCCCTACTGACGGAGGGCCTGGAGCAGCAAACCTCTTTTAACTACCAGAGATCTCTTTCCACCTTCAACTGTCACTGCCCCTCTCATTCTGTTTCTCACACCGTTCCTCTGCATCCCTTTTTTTATCCTCTCATCTGGAACTTCCCTCATTCTTTTTTCTCTCTCTCTTGCTGCAAGATCTCTGTCCCCTTCAAACAGAAAAACAATTAGATTTCCCCGCATTGTATCACAGAAGTATGTTAGCCAGCAATACACAGTATGGGTTTCAGTAGATACGCTAAGGTTAGCTAGCTAGGTGGCTTGCAGGAAAAATAACTTAGGTAGGCACCATATTTGTCATCTGCCCTCTTCTGGAGCTGGCATCGGCTTAGCTACCTGAGCTCCTAACGTTAACTCTTTGTTAAGAACCCTCTTCGCTATATTCCGATTGAGACATGAATGGTTGAATGTCACCATGTAGCCCCCCCCCCTCCCCATCATAGGGTGTATCATTCAGCGCCTGATGCCCAGACCTGCCTTCCTCTTGGGCAATTATGTGTGAAACACATCTCACTGTCCTAGAAATGTCTCGGACATGATGAAAACATACCTAGATTCCCCCAGGGTGAAATTCCCCTTTAAGTAGAGTGCATTGCAGTGGACTAGATTGGAAAGGAGATGTTACAGAATCCCCCTGCCGAGGGCACTGTAGGACTATTTTCCAACGTGTGTTGTTTATTTGTCCGGCCGGCGCCACAGAGTCTAGCTCTCACTCATCCTCACCCTTTCTCCCCATCACATGAGAGAATCAACATCACCTCCAGCTCGTGGCCCCAGCCAATCAGACTGTCCCCCATGCACCCCACACTCTGGCCATACACTGGTCATGCATCCTCTGATTGGCCAGATGCTAGCTAGCTTTGCACTGGCAGGACAGATCCATTGCGCGCTTTGGTATATGTACATGGGATGCATGACTACAAAGTAAGTTGTTGTTGTTTAGCTTTGTATATCTCTACGTAGCTATTACTATGTTATATGCTGAAGATGTTATTAGTATTCGCTATTGTTACCTTTAGTGTCATTTCTATGTATAATACTTGCTATTTATGTTGATCATTTGTATAGCCTCATTGAATGATATTAGGTAACATGTTTACACCAACTCTGTTGTTGTTATTATTGTTAGAAATCATGCTAGTCATTTTTCCTATATTGCTATGTAATACCTGGTTATTAGATACAGTCCTTACTAGGGCTGTGGCGGTCATTACATTTTGTCAGCTGGTAATTGCCATGCAAATGACTGCCGGTCTCACGGTAATTGACCATCAATTAACAAACACGTTTAGCATCTCCAGGCCTKCACGCAAACAAGCTGCTGATGCACGCCTTTGGAACATTGACATTTAAAAACGTGTAATAAATCAATATAATATACATCATCACAATAAATCCATTATTTATTTCGGGCAGATCTTAAGAAACATTATGATATGAAGATAATGTATTTCAGAAGAACAGAATTTGAGTCGGCCTATTGTATGTCACTAACTACAGTTGAAGTCGGAAGTTTACATACACTGAGGTTGGAGACATTAAAACTAGTTTTTCAACCACTCCACAAATTTCTTGTTAGCAAACTATAGTTTTGGCAAGTCAGTTCGGACATCTACTTTGTGCATGACACAAGTAATTGTTCCAACAATTGTTTACAGACAGATTATTTCACATATAATTCACTGTATCACAATTCCAATGGGTCAGAAGTTTACATACACTAAGTTGACTGTGACTTTGAACAGCTTGGAGAATTCCAGAAAATTATGTCATGGCTTTAGAAGCTTCTGATAGGCTAATTGACATCATTTGAGTCAATTGGAGGTGTACCTGCGGATGTATTTCAAGGCCTACCTTCAAACTCAGTGCCTCTTTGGTTGACATCATGGGAAAATCAGAAGAAATCAGCCAAGACRTCCAAAAAAATTGTAGACCGTCTGGTTCATCCTTGGGAGGAATTTCCAAATGCCTGAAGGTACCACGTTCATCTGTACAAACAATAGCACGCAAGTATAAACACCATGGGACCACGCAGCCYTCATACCGCTCAGGAAGGAGACGCGTTCTGTCTCCTTAAGATGAACCTACTTTGGTGCAAAAACTGCAAATTAATCCCAGAACAACAGCAAATGACCTTGTGAAGATGCTGGAGGAAACAGGTACAGAAGTATCTATATCCACAGTAAAATMATTCCTATAWTGACAAAACCTGAAAGGCCACTCTGCAAAGAAGACACTGTTCCATAACCACCATTAAAAAGCCAGACTACTGTTTGCAACTGCACATGGGGACAAACATCATACTTTTTGGAGAAATGTCCTCTGGTCTGATGAAACAGAAATAGAACTGTTTGGCCATAATGACCATCATAATGTTTGGAGGAAAAAGGGGGATGCTTGCAAGCCGAAGAACACCATCGAAACCATGAAGCACAGGGGTGGCAGCATCATGTTGTGGGGGTGCTTTGCTGCAGGAGTGCACTTCACAAAATAGATGGCTTCATGAGGCAGGAAAATTATGTGGATTTATTGAAGCAACATATCAAGACATCAGTCAGGAATTTATAGCTTGTTCGCAAATGGGTCTTCCAAATGGACAATGACTCCAAGCATACTTCCAAAGTTGTGGCAAAATGGCTTAAGGACAATAAAGTCAAGGTATTGGAGTGGCCATCACAAATCCCTGACCTCAATCCCATAGACAATTTGTGGGCAGAACTGAAAAAGCGTGTGAGGAATGAGGCCTACAAACCTGACTCAGTTACTCCAGCTCTGTCAGGAGGAATGGGCCAAAATTCACCCTACTTATTGTGGGAAGCTTGTGGAAGGGTACCCGAAATGTTTGACACAAGTTAAACAATTTAAAGGCAATGCTACCAAATACTAATTGAGTGTATGTAAACTTCTGACCCACTGGGAAAGTGATGAAAGAAATAAAAGCTGTAAAAAATAATTCTCTCTACTATTATTCTGAAATTTCACGTTCTTAAAATCAAGTGGTGATCCTAACTGACCTAAAACACMGAATTTTTACTGGGATTAAATGTCAGGAATTGTGWAAAACTGAGTTTAAATGTATTTGGCTAAGGTGTATGTAAACTTCGGACTTCAACTGTATATGCKATATGCTAGTTAATTTAACAAGATATGTCATTATTCTACATTATATAATTTTATAGTAAGAAGAATATATTTGAAATTACCTGAATAAAATAGGAAGGATATTTTTCCCATTCCGGAGCTAGTGTGCATATGAGTAGCTAGGTATGTTGAGTGTAAAAGTGATCATTTGAAACAGGTGCTATACGCTAGATTGAGTTATTTTTCAACTTTAGTTGTGAATGATACAAGCCTTAGAAATCAAAAAAAGATGTGGGTTGCATGATATGATGATGTGAAAAAGTAGCAAAAAAATGTGCTGTTCCTTGCCTCTCATCAAGTAATCATATTTTCACCTGTCAAACTATTCTCAAATTAACTTTCTTTACTAATATGTCAACTTTGCTTCGATTTAGAATGGCCCATTATCACATGGGGAAGAACAGGAGCAGGGGGAAAATACAGCAAATAAGTTTGTTTTTTTAATCATGTAGGTAGACTCCCCTGTTTTTATAGCAGAGCAATGCTTAATATTAGCAGCTGAGAAATAAATACACTGTAAGCCGTGGCATTTCTATACCACCATACAAACACAATCTTTGAAAGTAAGTTTGCGATAACATATGCGACTTATAGTAATGTGTGCATACATTGTCGTGTTACCAAAGAGCTCTATTTTCATGTCATCCAACAAATGTAAATGTCTGGAGTTTTCTAAACGGCATWGGCACTTTGATTGGAACTAGTGTGCTTTGGTCAGATGACATGAAAATAGAGCTCTTTGGCCATGCACACTAGCAGTAGGTTTGGCGTCGCAATGAGAATGCATGATGTTATAGAGCTATTTTGCTACCACTGGTCCTGGGCCCTTGTTAAAGTCAATGGCATCATGAGCTTTACCCAGTACCAGGATATTTTAGACAAAAACCTGGATGCCTCTGCCAGGAGGCTGAAACTTGGCCGCAAGTGGATCTTCCAGCAAGACAATAACAGAAGGCACACATCTAAATCCACAAATAAATGGTTAATTGACCACAAAACATCTCCGAAATTGAACCCCATTGAAAACCTGTGGTTTGAATTGAAGAGTGCAGTCCATAAGTGCAGACGAAGGATAGCGTAATGAATACTCAGGGAGAAAAAGGTCTAGATTCACCCGCAGAGCGCTGCAGGTGTTTAATGTGCCTTCACAGAAGGCAGGAATCGTGGTCACAGGCAGGCAACGGTCATACACAGGTAGGCAAACAGGCAGGTGAATCAAAACTAGGACTGAAGGCTATAACTGGTTCTCACAAACGAGCTAGGAAAAGGCTTAGTAGAGTCAAAACGAACAATACCTCACAAAGGCACAAACAGAATGAACTTAACTAAATAAGGAGCTGAAGAGACCAGGTTAGTAACTAACACAGGTGAAATCAATGAACAAAAATGAAATACAGGGCTATGTCCAAGAATACAACAAAACAGAACACAAGGTTGACTTAGAAAATAAATACAGAAGCTTACAGATACCAAGGATCTGGAAAGATTCTGTATGAAGGAATGGTCTAAGATCTCTCCCAATGAGTTCTCC
Organism: Salvelinus sp. IW2-2015; assembly: GCF_002910315.2. NCBI lineage: Eukaryota > Metazoa > Chordata > Actinopteri > Salmoniformes > Salmonidae > Salvelinus > Salvelinus sp. IW2-2015. The sequence goes on from NC_036858.1 coordinate 44,000,272, forward strand.
AATCTCATAAAACATTTTAGAAAAAGGCTCAGTGTCGTTATCCTCGCAAGGGGATAACAACACTGGGGATACAACACAGGTGATACAATATTTTTTTTCATTACTTGTTCAACTAAATATATTTCTCTGAGTAATTGTATTGGCACAAAATATTTATTTTTATTTATTATACAATTATACAACATAGTATTTGTATTTTATTTAAACTTGTTGCTAATCTTTATCAGGGATCCAATAATTCCAGACCCCACTGGCTATAGAGTCTCCCGAGTGGCGCAGCAGTCTAAGGCACTGCATCTCAGTGTTTGAGGTGTCATTACAGACACCCTGGTTCGAATCCAGGCTTGGGAGTCACGTAGGGTGGGGCACAATTGGCCCAGTGTCATGGGTTTGGGTTTGGGTAGGCAGCCATWMTAAAGAAGAATTTGTTCTTTAACTGACTTATCAAGTTAAACTTCTTATGGCTGCAGGGGCAGTATTGAGTAGCTTGGATGAAAGGTGCACAGAGGTGCCCATAGTAAACTGCCTGCTGCTCAGTCCCAGTTGCTAATATATGCATATTATTATTCATATTGCATAGAAAACACTCTGGAGTTTCTAAAACTGTTTGAATGATGTCTGTGAGTATAACATAACTCATATTGCAGGCATAAACCTGCGAAAAAATCCAAACAGGAAGTGGGAATTCTGAGTTGGTAGATTTTCAACATAGCCCCTATTGACAAACAGTGGGATATGAGTTTGCACTTCCTACGGCTTCCACTAGATGTCAACAGTCTGTAGAACCTTGTCTGATGCCTCTACTGTGAAGTGGGGCCGAAGGAGACAGGAAATAGTCAGGTCTACCATGACCTGGCCATGCTCTGACCATGCGCGTTCACATGAGCGGGAGCTATGTTCCATCGCACATCTGAAGTRAATGTAATTCTCCGGTTGGAACGTTATTGAAGATTTATGTTAAAAACATCCTAAAGATTGATTCAGTACATCGTTTGACATGTTTATACTGACTGTTACGGAACTTTTTGACATTTCGTCTGCTTTTAGTGAACGCGCTTCCTGACGTTGGATTTGTTTACCAAACACGCTAACAAAAATAGTTATTTGGACATAAATTATGGACATTACCGAACAAAACGAACATTTCTTGTGGAAGTGGGAGTCCTGGGAMTGCATTCCGACGAAGATCAGCAAAGGTAAGTGAAGATTTATAATGCTTTTTATGAGTTTTGTTGACTGCACAATTTGGCGGGTAACTGTAATGCTTGCTTTTGTGGCTGAACGCTGTTCTCAGATTATTGAATATTGTGCTTTTGCCGTAAAGCTTTTTGAAATCTATGTAAAACATGTATCTTTCATCAAAGTTTATGATGAGTATTTATGTTATTTGACGTGGCTCTCTGCAATTTCTCCGGATATTTTGGAGGCATTTCTGAACATGGCGCCAATGTAAACTGAGGTTTTTGGATATAAATATGAAATTTATCGAACAAAACATATATGTATTGTGTAACATGAAGTCCTATGAGTGTCATCTGATGAAGATCATCAAAGGTTAGTGATTAATTTTATCTCTATTTCTGCTTTTTGTGACTTCTGTCTTTGGCTGGAAAAATGGCTGTGTTTGCCTGTGATTTTGCGGTGACCTAACATAATCGTTTGTGGTGCTTTTGCTGAAAAGCCTATTTGAAATCGGACACTTTGGTGGGATAAACAACAAGATAACCTTTAAAATGGTATAAGATACATGTATGTTTGAGGAATTTTAATTATGAGATTTCTGTTGTTTGAATTTGGCGCCCTGCACTTTCACTGGCTGTTGTCATATCATCCCGTTAACGGGATTGCAGCCATAAGAAGTTAAATAAAATAAAAAATATATATGTATAATGCACCTGATGGTTGATCATTTGTGGGTAGACATGTATATTTCCCAGGTATCTATGGTCATGTGTTTCTAAGAAGGAGAGTCATTAACAATGTCTCACAGTACATTGTCATTAACTATAGCTGATGTGCCAAACGGAGAGAGGCTGGTAGAATGGGTACACACTCTCCCGGCAAGACCCTACAGACACACGTACAGGCAGTGTCAGTGTGCAAGGATGCTGGTAGTTACTGTGCCAACAGTAATAAATCTCTCTCACTGTCTCCTGCCTCTCTGTTCTCTGCCGTTTCCAAGGAGACGAGAGAGAGAGAGAGAGGAAGGGGAGTTGCCATATCCCTCTGTGTAAAGGAAATTGCCTCCCTGTCCTCTAAATTACATTACATACATTATGGGATAATGAAAAGTTCCCATCAAAACTAACTAAAAAGTTAAGTTATGTATAAAATAGAAATATGATTTATAATTAAAAAGGTGAAAAACAAACTAACACATATGAATGGTATGCACGTCATACTAGTATGGATCATAAACATTATACACATCTCGTGGTTGCACAACCTGATTTCAGTAAACATGACTCATAGCAGTAAAAAAAATAAGCTTTCTTACCCATAAACTCAATGCCCAAGTGATCTGCTGTTCCGGTGAAGAGAAGAGAGGAGGGGAGACAGGGACAATGGAGGGAGGGAGGGAGGGAGAGAGACAGAGATAAAGCTATTAGAAACAATGCACTTAAACATCCTGTCACAGCATATAGTAACAATGTCTGTGACTTGTTGTTGTTTCATGTAAGGAAGCTCCATAACCTTCTGTATTCACGTCACATAACTTCAGTAGACACATGCTCTGGGCATAATCGGAGCTGACACTCAGCATGACTGCACCAAGCGACTCTGTGGCTCATTTTCCATGCTCGAAAAACACACCGTGCAAGAGTTGAGTTCTAGTCAATGACATGTATAAACCCTGGATGACTAACAATGTGCACTGTATTGAAGCCACGGCGCAGCCATCTTGGTAATCCTCCTCCTCCTCAAGACATCTTGGTAATCCTCCTCCTCAAGARGAGTATTCTATTACAGATKTCTCTCTCTCTCTCTCTCTCTCTCTCTCTCTCTCTCTCTCTCTCTCTCTCTCTCTCTCTCTCTCTCTCTCTCTCTCTCTCTCTCTCTCTCTCTCTCTCTCTCTCTCTCTCTCTCCTGTCTCTTATACACATCTAGATGTGTATAAGAGACAGCTCTCTCTCTCTCTCTCTCTCTCTCTCTCTCTCTCTCTCTCTCTCAGGACCTGAGCCCTAAGACCATGCCTCAGGACTACCTGGCCTGATGACTCCTGGCTGTCCCCAGTCCACCTGGTCGTGCTGCTGATCCAGTTTCGGCTGTTTTGCCTGTGACTATGGTATCCTGACCTGTTCACCAGACGTGCTACTTCTGGTGCTGCTGCTCTAGTTTCAACTGTTCTGCCTACGGCTATGGAACCCTGACCTGTTCACCGTACGTGCTACTTTGTCCCAGACCTGCTGTTTTTGACCCTCTCTCTCTCTACCTCTGTCCCTATCTCTCTCTACCACTCCTGCTGTCTCGACCTCTGAATGCTCAGCTATGAAAACCCAACTGACATTTAGTCCTGAGGTGCTGACCTGTTACACCCTCTACAACCAATGTGATTTTTATTAGAACCTGCTGGTAATCTATGAACTTTTCAACATTTTGAAGAACGATCTGGCCTTAATGGCCATGTACTCTTATAATCTCCGCCCAGCACAGCCAGAAGAGGACAGGACACCACTCCGAGCTTGGTTCCTCTCTAGCATGTCTTCCAAGGTTCCTGACTTTCTATTGAGTTTTTAGTAGCCACTGTGCTTCTACATCTGCATTACTTGCTGTTGATTTAAAAATGGCTTTATAAATACATTTGATTTGGATTTGAGAGTACTAATGTTACTGTCTCCACTACAACAAAACACATCATTTAATACATGTAATTTTGTCCTTGAAACAGTTAATTGAAATACTGTAGAACACTATTAATTTCTATTGAGGACTGGTCTACAAGGGAGTGACCATATGGCCGAAGGGTGACTTCAAAGCCTCTCAATGGCCAATACATAGCATCAGAAATACAGGGTTTATATATGTCATTGGTTCTAGTGTATGTTACAACCTGGAAAATAAATCAGTGCATAGTGAGATATCCTGGCATAAGACTTGTGCATACATCTTTGTTTACAGAAAGTGGAAGTTTGTTAACACAGTTTTGACTGTAGAGCTTAATGGATGCACAATTTAGTTGCCATATATACAATTCTGTTTACATTCTTTATGTTCTACAGTGCATTCAAAAAGTATTCAGACCCCTTGATCGTTCAATTAGAATAAGTTAGTCTTATTCTAAAATTTATTAAATAATTTTTGCCCTCATCAATCTACACACAATACCCCATAATGACAAAGCAAAAACAGGTTTTAATAAGTTTTAGCAAATGTATAAAAAAAATAAAAAAAACGTTATTACATTTACATAAATATTCAGACCCTTTACTCAGTACTTTGTCGAAGCACCTTAACCAGCGATTCCAACCTTGAGTCTTCTTGGGAATGACGCTACAAGCTTGGCACACCTGTATTTGGGGAGTTTCTCCTATTCTTCTCTGCATATCCTCTCAAGCTCTGACAGGTTGGTTGGGGAGCGTCGCTGCACAGCTATTTTCAGGTCTCTCCAGAGATGTTAGATCTGGTTCAAGTCCGGGCTCTGGCTGGGCCACTCAAGTACATTCAGATACTTGTCCCAGAAACCACTCAGAAACCACTCCTGTGTTGTCTTGGCTGTGTCAGGTTACTGTGGATCATAATCCTAGGGAGATATCTCTCACACCCACCAGCGGGGGAGAGATCGAGTGTTATGGAGGTGGTGGTGGTGGTGGGGGGGGGGCAGCATCTTAAGGCAGCAGATAAAGTCCCTTTGTCCTCTTAGTATGGAGGAATGGTATGTATGATGGGCCTATGGAGAACCTACCTCTGAACAGTAACATGCAATAAATGGACTTTGGGACATTATGTTTCGTCAGCCAAAATGGTAGTAATGGCGATAGATGGAATATGAAAATGAAGGTTGTTTTTTGTTATGTTATTAAAAGTTAAATGACAACGTTATTATGAAAACATTGTAAGTTGAAGAGTTTTCACAATATGTACTTGATGTTTGCAAACTGCACATTGTGTGGAAAATGTCCAGATCAAAGAGAATGTTTTTGTGAAGATAAAATGTGAAATTAGTTGTCTAAATTGGATCTGAGTAAAATCCAGACCTTGCCTCGTAACTAGTTACGCCCAGAGAACTTGCGCTAAAGGAGGAAACGCCCATTTCTCACCAGCGGGTATAAAACATGTGAGTTAAGAATTAACATTATGACTAAGTGACCACGAGCTGCAGCCAAGGTCCAATTAGTTGTAACCCCAAAATGCAACACGAGGTTGAAGAAGACAAAGGYATCTTCTAAAATCTATACTACGGATGTGTAGCTGTGTCTAAGAGGGTTAATTCAAGCAGGACCACCCAGTTACCACTCTTCAAGGAATCATGTGTCTACACTGTTTTCATTCCCACGCTGGAACCATCTACACAGCTGATTAGCCGTCCTCAAAYGACCCCTCTTTCAGAACAAGGGCYAGGAAACAGACCACTAAGAGAAAGGACACTGACATTGTGAGGACAAACAGAGAGTTACACCCGGTAACCAAAGACGTGCCGCCATCAGAGAAGAGGTCGGAACCCGGTCCATGAAGAGACACCCRATRGGAGACCTTCGACACGTAATTACATCATTATATTCTGACCCATAAGAGCAGCAGTTCAGGGCAAGGTTAGGGTTAAACTAAGCATAGTTTACAAATGTAGTGTGCTTTTCTCTCGTGTACTCTCTCTCTCTCTCTTTTGAAATCCCCATTTTGTGTAACACGTGTCATATTGTGTTGGCCCACTAGGGAACTGTTTCATTGTACTAAGTTCTAATCAATAGCCTAGACGGTGTGTTTGTGTATGTGTATCTTATATTATAATTTTAGTTTGTTAGTAAATTAATAATCAACTCAATTGGTGTGGTACGGACTTTTTAGTGAGACTCGGGTTTGTGCAGATTCCCGGATTATGCGACYTTCTGAATGAGACTGTAGAGAAAATTAATTTAGCGACTGTTGTAAAATCGATATTCTGATATTCTTTGAGTTATTTTGGGAAATAATTTGATGAACAGCAGTCGTCACATTAATCAATACAACGTTACGACAGTGCTTAGGGTCGTTATCCTATTGGAAGTTGAACCTTCACCCCAGTCTGYGGTKCTGAGCGCTCTAGAGCAGATTTTCATCAAGGATCTCTCTGTACTTTCCGTTCATCTTTCCCTCGATCCTGACAAGTCTCCCAGTCCCTGCCGCTGAAAAACATCCCCACAGCATGATGCTGCCATCACCATGTTTCTCTGTGGGGAGGGTGCCAGATTACCTCCTGATGTGACGCTTGGCATTCAGGCCAAAGAGTTCAACCTTGGTTTCATCAGACTAGAGAAACTTGTTTCTCATAGTCTGAGAGTCCTTTAGGTGCCTTTTGGCAAACTCCAAGCAGCTGTCATTGAGCTTTTACTGAGGAGTGGCTTCCGTCTGGCCACTCTACCACAAAGGCCTGATTGGTGGAGTGCTGCAGACATGGTTGTCCTTCTGGAAGTTTCTCCCATCTCCACAGAGCAACTCTGGAGKTCTGTCAGAGTGACAATCAGGTTTTTGGTCACATCTCTGACCAAGGCCCTTCCACCATGATTGCTCAGTTTGGCCGGGCAGCCAGCTCTAGGAAGAGTCTGMTTGGTTCCAAACGTCTTCCATTTAAGAATGATGGAGGCCACTGTGTTCTTGGGGACCATCAATGCTGCAGAAATATTTTGGTACCCTTCCCCAGATCTGTGCCTCGACACAGTCCTGTCTCTGAGCTCTACGGACAATTCCTTCAACCTTAGGACTTGGTTTTGGCTCTGACATGCACAGTCAACTTTGGGACCTTAGATAAACAGGTGTGTGCCTTTTTCCAAATCATGTCTAAACAATCACATTTACCACGGGTGGACTCCAATCAAGTTGTAGAAACATCTCAAGGATGATCAATGGATACTGTGTGCACCTGAGCTCAATTTTGAGTCTCATAGCAAAAGGTTTGAATACTTATGTAAATAAAGTATTTTGTTCACTCTGAAAATGTGGTTGGTTATTGCTCTGAGTTTGGGATATAATGAGAGGTAGACATGGGAAATTAAAGGATGCAGTGGTGCGTCAGATCCATTGAACACTAATGAGACCTCTCCATCTCTCCATTCAATACACAGTGGACGGGAGAGGAACACAACAGAATATGTATTCTATAAAAATACTGTCGATGTACTGTATTGTACCTGTGAATAGAGAGAAAGGGAAAACTGTACTGCAGCCCTATCTGGATAAACTTTTAGTTTCACATAAACTATGCTTATTCATGATCTCTCATTGCCTGTGGTCTTGTGTTTAAGTTTGAAAATAACAAATGTGTACAGCAACATTTATCTAAATCCAGAGGTGCGGCAGTAAGACAATAGACAGCACAAACATATGGTACCATTCACCCAGTTTGAACTGAACTGAGAGCTGTAGAACATGTTGTACAAATCTAAACTAGGTGCGCTGTAACAGTGCGAGAAGCCAGTAGTATAAGAATGGTTCTACACGGTAACCATAGCAGCCATACCAAAGGGAAAAATAATCTATATTTAAAAAAAATCTTTATTATATCAACGTCATGTGTTCTACACCGTAGTGTCTGAGGCAGAAGAAAAGTTAACTTTGTTATTCGACTGGAGGTGACATTTGCGAATGACATCTCCCCTGTACCAGTGTGGGCGGGACGACGCAGAGCCCCAGGTAGAACAATATGGCAGTGTTTACAATGGTGTCTGTTTGATTGTGGCCAGACGGAGAGGCAGGTGCAGCCGGTGGGGTACCTGTGACGGCAGGTAATCCTGCTTCCCTTCCACTCCACGTCTCCCTGAAGAACATCACTCACCATACCAACATAGGCCGTCCACCTGTATGCAGGTTAATGTGTACTTAGGCAAAAGCCACTAAAATAGCCCAGAAAACAGCATCAAAATACAGACTCCCTAAAGCGGATCWTTTTGGAAAAAGCCCCTCTGTGATGGGTTTGAGCCCTGGTTGGCTGACATGTTGTCCCATGGTGCAGTTACCTAATTTTTCTTCTTGTTACTGCTTCCCCCYTCCACCAAGGTAGCCAGAGTAGCTTGTCAAGGTCAATCCTTTGTGAGTATTCTTTAGCCTGTCATAGTCAAGCCTTTGTGGTGGACCCTATCACGTGGTGAAAGAATGCTGAAGTACAAATGCAGGYAAAGGAAAGTATTCAGCAGTAAGCTACCAGTTTATTTTTTATTGGCAATTCATTCTAACGATTCACTATAATTGTCTTCTAATGGCAATCATATCTAGAAAAAGTCCCTATGTCTACTTGTAAAGGTGTTTAAAGTTCATTACCTGAACTGTAATTAAGAAAAGCAAACACGAGGAACAAGCAAATACCGTCTCTTAGACTACATCAGTACCTGTGAATTGCCCTTCTGCCCATAGTGATGAAGAGATGCTATACAGTCATTATTTCAACAACTGTACTTAATAATTCCAGAGGCTGTCCCGCACTCTCAGTTGACTTTGGTTAGAGAAAAGTGATCTGCTAAAGTCACAACTTCTCTGGTTTAGATCTCAGGTCAGGAAAAGCCTCTGTTGCACCCTTGAGCTTGAAACTTCAGATGTCATTGTCTACTCTTGCAGGATAAATGGATTCTGCTTCTCTCATAACTTTTGTATTTTGGATGCCCCCCCCCCCTTTGATATGGTACCGTCAAATAAGTTACTACATATTCAGAGTGCAGTTCCTGGGAAGTTGTGTTTTACCGTTTTACCTTTGAGAGGTGAATACTTCTTGAGTATGAGTTCTCGTCAGGTGAAGCGAGACAGCTGACTTTCTCCAAGTCAATAACCTTCCTCTATTGTCCGCAGACTGTGAATCTTTCGAGTTTATAGAGTTGCTATCAGCAAGGGAAAACTCCAGCCCTGACTCTCTTATTCTGTCCGACAAAATAAATTACTGTATCAATGTGCTGAGGGATTGCATCATGTACAAATTTTCAGAATACAAATGGTACGAGTATATGGTTTTTGACATAAAACTGTTTTCAACTGTTTTCAAGTGTTCTAATTTCAAGCAAAGAAGTCAATGTGTTGATAGACAGCCTCCTCTTATAAGCTGAAATTACTTGAATTGATAGGTGATCCGGGGTAATACTCTAGTTTATGATGTCATTCTGAGGTAAAAAAAATATCTTCTGAGATTAAAGATGGATAGACTAGATAAAAGAAACACATTGGCTTTGACTATTTCCCTTTCACACACGCACATCCATTCTCTCTCTCTGTCACAGTTTCTGACGCCATTGTGCGGGTCGTTGAGACTAGTCGTGTACTGATGCCTGGAGGCTAGCATGTCCTTGCCTATGTCTCTCTCTGTTTCCATCTCTTTCTCTGTTGTGTCTGGAGGTGTTGCTATGGGAACCTGGTCCGCCTGAGAGCCTGCACACACCTTGTTTTGCCAGAGTCTCTCTGACACCCATTCCCCACATCATAAATAAGTCAAACCCTAACTCAGGCTTTGAGACCTATGTATTTTACAGTAGGTCCACATCCTTTGAAACTTCTGTCACATTTTGTCCCAGGAGCATATGCAATTTAAAGTACTGAGTCTAGAGATTATTATTTTATGTTTTTTTTTTTTTTTGTGTTCTGGCCCAATTTGTCAGAGGACAAAAGTAACTTTGTTTTATATACAGTGCCTTCGGAAAGTATTCAGACCCCTTGAGTTTTTTCTCATTTTGTTACGTTACAGCTTTGTTCTAAAAATGGATTGGTTTCCTTATCAATCTACACACAGTACCCAATAACGACTAAAGTGAAAACAGGTTTTCAGATATTTTTGCAAATGTATAAAAAAAAAAAAAACTGAAATACCTTACATAACTATTCAYACCCTTTGCTATGATTGGATTTCCTCAGGTTTTTGCCTGCAAAATCAGTTCTGTTATACTCACAGACAATATCTTGACAGTTTTGGAAACTTTAGAGTGTTTTCTATCCTAATCGTGTCAAATATATGCATATTCTAGCATCTGGGCCTGAGAAATAGGCAGCTTACATTGAGAACGTTGTTTTTCCAAACATAACAATTCTGCCCACTAGCTTCAAGAGGTTATTAAGGTCCCACAGTTGACAGTGCATGTCAGAGCAAAACCCAAGCCATGAGGTCGAAGGAATTGTCCGTAGAGCTCCAAGACAGGATTTTGTAGAGGCACAGATCTGTGGAAGGCAACCAAKATTTTTCTTCAGCATTGAAGGTCCCCAAGAACACAGTGGTCTCCATCATTCTTAAATAGAAGACGTTTGGAACCACCAAGACTCTTCATAGAGCTGGCCCAACTGAGCAATCGGGGGAGAAGGGCCTTAGTCAGGGTGGTAACCAAGAACCCGATGGTCACTCTGACAGAGCTCCAGAGTTCGACTGTGGAGATGGGAGAAACTTCCAGAAGGACAYCCATGTCTGCAGCACTCCACCAATCAGGCCTTTATGGTAGTGTCCAGATGGAAGCCACTCCTCAGTAAAAGGCAATCCCGCTTGGAGTTTGCCAAAAGGCACCTAAAGACTCTGAGACCATGAGAAAATATTCTCTAGTCTGATGAAACCAAGATTGAACTCTTTGGCCTGAATACCAAGCGTCACACCTGGAGGAAATCAGGCACCATCCCTACGGTGAGGCATGGTTGTGGCAGTAACCCGATTAAACATCTCTGGAGAGACCTGAAAATAGCTGTGCAGCGACGCCCCCATCCAACCTGAKKGAGCTTGAGAGGATCTGCAGAGAAGAATGGGAGAAAGTCCCTAAATACAGGTGTGCCAAGCTTGTAGCGTCATACCCAAGAAGACTCGGCTGTAATCGCTGCCAAAGGTGCTTCAACAAAGTACTGAGTAAAGGGTCTAAATACTTATGTAAATGTGATATTAAAGTTTTAAATTTTTTATACATTTGCAAAAATGTCTAAAACACCTTTTTTTGCTTAGTCATTATGGGGTATTGTGTGTAGACTGAAGAGGGGAAAAAACGATTGAATCAATAGAATAAGGCTGTAACATAACAAAATGTGGAAGAAGTCAAAGGGTCTGAATACTTTCAGAATGCACTGTATATACAGTATATATATTTTTTATTACAGTATCATTTTATATATTTTTTTACAAATATGGTACATTTATATGCAGTAGTTATCAAATAAATATATAGTTTTTGTGATATACACATGATATTTTGGATAGATAGTAATGAGTGTGAGTCTAGAGTAAGTTGCTGGTGAGTTTGAAGGGGAAGTCAATAGGACGCTAAGAACCACAACCCCCCCTCCACGAACACAGTCTCTTCCCAAACTCTAATCCATCCATTCGATAGCTAACAATATTGTGGCCCTCATCATCTTAGTTTGCCAGTGTAACACAGCAGTTTTCCCCCTCAGGTTAACGGTTATAGGAGTCAGTGCTACAGGATGTGAGTCAGGACTTGATGCTGACAGTGCTGAGATTCTGTCTCATTGGCCATGGGTTGGTCGTCCTCTAAATAGAGGATCTGGGGACAGTTATCTATGATGGGGAAGGAGAGAGCGCTTAGTTAGGCAGACAATTATATAAATGTGTTGAAGCAGGAGGAGGACAGAGTGGTTCTGCTGTGTTCGGTTGTGTGTGTCGGTGAAAGGCTCACGTCGTCCAATCAGAAGTGTCATTCTGCAATACTGACTCAGAGCACCTTAACTGGAAATAAGTTAATAATGACTGATGAACTGTCATTTACATTTTAGTCATTTAGCAAACACTCTTATCCAGAGCGAGTGCATGCCCCCCACGGGAATCAAACCCACAACCRTGGCGTTGCAAGCGTCATGTTCTACCAACTAGGCTCCACATGTACGTACTCAGAAAGATAGGCACGCAATGTAGCTACATCAGTTTTCTACATCATGTGCTGTGTCTCAATGTGCTGCTGTTTTAGATGTTATCAACTCAAAAGGGAACCATGACAGCGAGACATGATTGGGATCACACATACTAACACATATGCACGCACAATGTGGTCTAAGGACAATTTGTATTATTATCTACGTACTGTGAATCTGTGACACTACATTTAGTATAATATATTATGTTAGGTTACATTATGAATTGAATAGTGGTTGTACAATATCATACACATTTTAGGATGTATAGTATCATACGTCTTACCCAGTCATACAATAGCATACGAATTGGATGACGTACCTTAACATACAGCACAATATGTCTTGGGGTACGCATGGTATTACAGMGCCTTACAAAAGTATTCACACCACTTGGAGTTTTTGCTATTTTGTTGCATTACAACCTGTAATTTAAATGCATTTTTATTTAGATTACATGTAATGGACATACACAAAATAGTCAAAATTGGTGAAGTGAAATGGAAAAAAATACTTGTTTCAAAAAATTCTAAAAAACAAAAAACGGAAAAGCGGTGAGTGCATATGTATTCACCCCTTTTCCTATGAAGACCCTAAATAAGATCTGGTGCAACTAATTACCTTCAGAAGTCACATAATTAGTTAAATAAAGTCCACCTGTCTGCAGTCTAAGTGTCACATGTCAGTATATATACACCTGCTCTGAAAGGCCCCAGAGTCTGCAAAACCACAAAGCAAGGGGCATCATCAAGCAAGAGGTACTATGAAGATCAAGGAGCTCTCCAAACAGGTCAGGGACAAAGTTGTGGAGAAGTACAGATCAAGGTTGGGTTATGAAAAAATATACAAAACTTTGAACATCCCACGGAGCACCATTAAATCCATTATTAAAAAATGGAAAGAATAGGGCACCACAACAAACCTGCCAAGAGAGGGCCGCCCACCAAAACTCACAGACCAGGCAAGGAGGGCATTAATCAGAGAGGCAACAAAGAGACCAAAGATAACCCTGAAGGAGCTGCAAAGCTCCACAGCGGAGATTGGAGTATCTGTCCATAGGACCACTTTAAGCCGTACACTCCACAGAGCTGGGCTTTATGACAGAGTGACCAGAAAAAAATAAGCAAACACGTTTGGTGTTCACCAAAAGGCATGTGGGAGACTCCCCAAACATATGGAAGAAGGTACTCTGGTCGGATGAGAATAAAATTTTGCTTTTTGGCCATCCCGAGAACACCATCCCCACAGTGAAGCATGTTGGTGGCAGCATCATGCTGTGGGGATGTTTTTCATCAACTGGTCAGAATTGAAGGAATGATGGATGGCGCTAAATACAGGGAAATTCTTGAGGGAAACCTGTTTCAGTCTTCCAGAAATTTGAGACTGGGACGGAGGTTCACCTTCTAGCAGGACAATGACCCTAAGCATACTGCTAAAGCAACACTCGAGTTGTTTAACTTCTCTAGGATAGGTGGCAGCATTTTCACGTTTGGATGAAAAGCATACCCAAATTCAACTGCCAGCTACTCATCCCCAGAAGATAAGATATGCATATTGTTAGTATATTTGGATAGAAAACGCTCTGATATTTRTAAAACTGTTTGAATTATGTCTGTGAGTATAACATAACTTATTTAGCAGGCGAAACCCTGAGGACAAACCATTCAGAWTTTTTTTTTTTGAGGTCACTCTTTTCAATTGATTTTCATTGGGAATACAGATTTCTAATTGACCTTCTTGCAGTTCCTACCGCTTCCACTGGATGTCAACAGTCTTTAGAAAATAGTTGAGGGTTTTTCCTTTGTGTAATGAAGAAGTACGACCATTTTGAATCAGGGTCACTTGTTGTGTACTGTTAGATACAGGCGTGTGACCAGAAAGCAGGCTACAGATTGTTTTAATCCTGTATTGAACACAGATCATCCCGTCTTCAATTTTATCCATTATTTACGTAAAAAAATACCTAAAGTTGTATTACAAAAGTAGTTTGAAATGTTTTGGCAAAGTTTACAGGTAACTTTTGAGATATTTTGTAGTCATGTTTCACGAGTTGGAACCGGTATTTTTCTGCATCAAACGCGCCAAATAAATGGACATTTTGGATATATATCGACGGAATTAATCGAACKAAAGGACCATTTGTGATGTTTATGGGACATATTGGGGTGCCAACAACAGAAGCTCGTCAAAGGTAAGGCATGAATTATATTTTTATTTCTGCGTTTTGTGTCGCGCCTTCAGGGTTGAAATATGCTTATCTCTCTTTGTTTACAATGGTGCTAACTCAGATAATAGCATCGTTTGCTTTCGCCGAAAAGCCAATTTGAATTCAGACATGCTGGCTGGATTCACAACAAGTATAGCTTTAATTTGGTGTCTTTCATGTGTGATTTCATGAAAGTTGGATTTTTATAGTAATTTATTTAAATTTGGCGCTCTGCATTTTTACTGGCTTTTGGCCAAGTGGGACGTTAGTYTCCCACATATCCCAGAGAAGTTAAGGGGAAASATTTAAATGTCTTGGAATGGCCTAGTCAAAGCCCAGACCTCAATCCAATTGAGAATCTGTGGTATGACTTAAAGATTGCTGTATACCAGCAGAACCCATCCAACTTGAAGGAGCTGGAGCAGTTTTGCCTTGAAGAATGGGCAAAAAACCCGTGGCTAGATGTGCCAAGCTTATAGAGACATACCCCAAGAGACTTGCAGCTGTAATTGCTGCAAAAGGTGGCTCTACAAAGTATTGACTATGAGGGGGTGAATAGTTATGCACGCTCAAGTTTTCCGTTTTTTTGTCTTATTTCTTGTTTGTTTCACAATACATATTTTGCATCTTCAAAGTGGTAGGCATGTTGTGTAAATCAAATGATACAAACCCCCCAAAAATCAATTTTAATTACAGGTTTTAAGGCAACAAAATAGGACAAATGTCAACGGGGGTGAATACTATCGCAAGCCACTGTATATGTCTTTCTCTGAGACCAGGTTGCTTGTTGCACCATAAGAACAAAGGAAAAGTACAGGCATCATTTACGTTGGTGGTTAGGGGAACAAAGGTTATGAGAACTAAAATGACAAAGGTTAAGAGAATTTACATAGCAGGTTAGGTGAAATAGGTTATTTTTAGAATAAGGGTTAGCTAAAATCCTACAGTTGTCCCCAACGTGACTCAAACACGCAACCTTCGGATTGCTAGACGGCCGCGGAATACTACTACCCATCTTCCCCGACCAACCTCCTTTCTTTTGTTCCTGTCTAAAGTAACTAGACCACTGTTTTGTAGGGCACGGAGGCAAGGCTGGCACATATTGTTAACAGTGGGTTGTTCACTGACAATTGGCTTGTGCTGACCACATGTGGCATATCTGCCCTGTTACCTATGATAGACTATTGGTAAAGGGAATCAGAAGACTATTTTGTCTGAATGAGATACCTTTACAACCCGAGGATGAAAATATTAGCACACTGCCAAATCAGTGTGCTAATGTGGCTATTGGTAATAGGCAATGGTAATAGTCACGGTATAAATTATTATAACAGAAGTGATGACACTAATGTTCATCATTTACTAGATTAACTAATGAAAGTTAATTTAATAAATGACAATAGATATGTGCTTTGTGTGCACGTGTACACACAGGCACGCACGCACGCAGGCATGCACGCATGCACACACACGCATGCACGCCTGAGTGTCTTTATTCTCTCACATTACATTAGTCAGCTAGTTTCTCTACTGCTGAGGTCTCTCTTTGCCAGAAAGCACTGTACAAATATAGAGTTTGAAAAAAGGGTCCCAGTAGAGTAGGAGGTATAGTAACACTGTCTCTCAGAGTACACTGCCTGAACCCACCACAACCCCACTCTCCTGAGATACAAATGGAAAAATTTGTATTTCATTCTCACCCATTTGCAATGTGGTAATAAACAGTGGAGCTGACCCAGCACTACGTACAATAGCTATTTCCTCTGTCAGGGGGGAAGAGGTAGCTTTTGAGTTCAGAAAGTGCATGCTCCTTTGCTAAAGAATCACAATCCCATATAGTCTCCATCGCTTTCCCAGTCTCAGCTGCAGCAGATAAGGCTACAAGAGGCAACCATTTTGAAGGCTGTGCTTCTTTGTGACTGGCTGAGGCGAGGAGGAGGAGTAAATGAAGCCCACTGAGACCGGTGTCTCTGCAATGGGGATCTTGCTACCACTTACACACACCGACAGTGTCAAGCCCACTGGCACAGCCAGATTGTCTCTATGTGCCGGATGTGTGTAACTGTGCTTGTTTGAAGTGGTAAGTTAATGGCAGTGCATTATCCTCAATACTCAGAAAGAGGCAATTKTTTTCCATTGTCTTTACTTGCCCTCTGTGAATACCCATACAATCACATTTGTATTTGGTGCCATTAAAAGTCTGAATTAATTAGCCTCCTGCTATACCAATATGCTTCTTCTGCAATTCAGAATACTGTATATACACTGCATCACTACCGTACCACCATTTCAACCACAATTACAAGTACAGTAAGGTGCGTAGTCTTCTTCCTGTCTGGGTTGGCGCCCACCCTTGGGTTGTGCCGTGGCGGAGATCTTTGTGGGCTATACTCGGCCTTGTCTCAGGATGGTAAGTTGGTGGTTGAAGATATCCCTCTAGTGGTGTGGGGGCTGTGCTTTGGCAAAGTGGGTGGGGTTATATCCTTCCTGTTTGGCCCTGTCCGGGGGTATCATCGGATGGGGCCACAGTGTCTCCTGACCCCTCCTGTCTCAGCCTCCAGTATTTATGCTGCAGTAGTTTATGTGTCGGGGGGCTAGGGTCAGTTTGTTATATCTGGAGTACTTCTCCTGTCTAATCCGGTGTCCTGTGTGAATTTAAGTATTCTCTCTCTAATTCTCTCTTTCTCTCTTTCTTTCTCTCTCTCGGAGGACCTGAGCCTTAGGACCATGCCTCAGGACTACCTGGCATGATGACTCCTTGCTGTCCCCAGTCCACCTGGCCGTGCTGCTGCTCCAGTTTCAACTGTTCTGCCTGTGGCTATGGAACCTTGACCTGTTCACCGGACGTGCTACCTGTCCCAGACCTGCTGTTTTCAACTCTCTAGAGACAGCAGGAGCGGTAGAGATACTCTCAATGATCGGCTATGAAAAGCAAACTGACATTTACTCCTGAGGTGCTGACTTGCTGCACCCTCGACAACTACTGTGATTATTATTATTTGACCATGCTGGTCATTTATGAACATTTGAACATCTTGGCCATGTTCTGTTATAATCTCCACCCGGCACAGCCAGAAGAGGACTGGCCACCCCTCATAGCCTGGTTCCTCTCTAGGTTTCTTCCTAGGTTTTGGCCTTTCTAGGGAGTTTTTCCTAGCCACCGTGCTTCTACACCTGCATTGCTTGCTGTTTGGGGTTTTAGGCTGGGTTTCTGTACAGCACTTTGAGATATCAGCTGATGTAAGAAGGGCTATATAAATACAGTTGATTTGATTAGTAATATTTACCAGTAATAATACAGAGCACATGACCTTGGAGGCCCTTGAAGCGAGTATAGTGAAGCTGGTAGGTAAGGAGGTCCTGTCCTCTGCAGTAAGTGAGATGTACTATACTCTACACCTTTGTATCTGTACCCCCACAAATGTCATGTAAAGGGCGGTAAATTTGGGGGGGCTGCCAGTGGAGTCAGAGTAAATCACTCAGCCATAATAGCCATAAAGCAAAACACATGCGCACACGCACATGCACAAACACACACACACACACACACACACGTACATCACTGGGGCCGAGCTCTCTGCCATCCAGGACCTCTCTACCAGGTGGTGTCAGAGGAAGGCCCGGAAAATTGTCAAAGACCACAACCACCCAAGCCATAGACTGTTCACTCTGCTACCATATGGTAAAGATGGCGCCGAAAAACATGGCTGACGTTTTACATTCTCCCAACCAATTGTACTTTTTTGTATTGTTTTTGCGTTTTAACAATTTTTTWAAATTATTGTGTACATAATGTTGCTGCTACTGTCTCTTATGACCGAAAATAACTTCTGGCCATCAGAAAAGCGATTACTCACCGCGGACTGGAAGAAACTCAACCCTTTAACTAGTCAGATGAAAAGGATATCCTGCTTTCACAGGAACAGGCCCAGATCCACGTATTTTGCATGAAGTAAAGACACCGGAAAAGGGGCCGCAGATCGGGCATCCTTCTGAGAATCCGGAGGCGAGCATGGTGCGCGATGGCTAATATTAAAGAAGACTCAAGGTATTGCTCGCCTGAGGTAGAGTACATTATTATAAGCTGTAGACCACATTGTCTACCAATAGAGTTTTCATCTGTGTTATTRGTAGCCGTCTATTTATCACCACAAAACGAAGCTGTCACTAAGACTGCTCTCAACCAACTCTATAATGCCATAAGCAAAGAAAAAAATGGTCACCCATAAGCGGTGCTCCTAACGGCCAGGGACTTTAATGCAGGCAAACTTAAATCAGTTTTACCATGTTTTTACCAGCATGTCACATGTGCAACCAGGGGGAAAAATTCCACCTTTACGCCACACACAGAGATGCATACAACGCATATAATTATATCCTCCTGATTCTTGCTTACAAGCAAAAACTGAAGCAGGAAGTACCAGTGACTCACTCAATACGGAAGTGGTCAGATGACGCGGATGCTACACTACAGGACTGTTTTGCTAGCACAGACTGGAATATGTTCCGGGATTCATCAAATGGCATTAAGGTATACACCACCTCAGTCATTGGCTTCGTCAATAAGTGCATCGATGATGTCGTCCCCACAGTGACAGTACGTACATATCCCAACCAGAACCTATGGATTACAGGCATCATCCTCATCAGGTTAAAGACAATAGCTGCTGCTTTTAAGGAGCGGGAGACTAATCCGGACGCTTATAAGAAATCCCGCTATGCCCTCAGACGAACCATCAAACAAGCAAAGCGTCAATGCAGGATTAAAATTGAATCCTACTACACCGGCTCTGACGCTCGTCGGATGTGGCAGGGCTTGAAAACTATTACGGACTACAAAGGGAAACCCAAACGCGAGCTGCCCAGTGACGCGAGCCTACCAAACGAGCTAAATTATTTTATGCTCGCTTCGAGACAAGCAGCACTGACGCTTGCACGAGAGTACCAGCGGTTCTGGATGACTGTGTTATAAAGCTCTCGGTAGACGATGTAAACAAAACCTTTAAACAGGTCAACATTCACAAAGCCGCTGGGCCAGACGGATTACCAGGACGTGTACTGAAAGCATGCACGGACCAACTGTCCAGTGTCTTCACCGACATTTTSAACCTCTCCCTGACCGAGTCTGTAATAACTACATGTTTCAAGCAGACCACCATAGGAAGTGAAGGTAACCTGCCCAAATGATTACCGCCAAATGATTACCGCCCCGTGGCACTCACATCGGTAGACATGAAGTTCTTTGAAAGGCTGGTCATGGCTCACATCATCAGCATCCTCCCGGGCACCCTAGACCAACTCCAATTCGCATACCGCCCCAACAGATCCACAGATGACGCAATCTCAATCTCAATGCCCACGAAGCTAAAGCTAAGGACTCTGGGACTAAACACCTCCCTCTGCAACTGGATGCTGGACTTCCTGACGGGCCGCCCACAGGTGGTAAGAGTAGGCAACAACACGTCTGCCACGCTGATCCTTAACACTGGGGCCCCTCGGTGGTGTGGACTTAGTCCCCTCCTCTATTCCCTGTTCACCCATGACAGCGTGGCCAAGCACGACTCCAACACCATCATTAAGTTTGCTGACGACACAGTGGTAGGCCTGATCACCGACAACGATGAGACGGCCTATAGGGAGAAGGTCAGAGAACTGGCAGTGTGGTGCCAGGACAACAACCTCTCCCTCAATGTGAGCAAGACAAAGGAGCTGATCGTGGACGACAGGAAAAGGCGGGTCGAACATTAACATCGACAGGGCAGTAGTTGAGCGGGTCGAGAGTTTCAAGTTCCTTGGTGTCCACATCACCAACTAACTATCATGTTCCAAACATACCAAGACAGTTGTGAAGAGGGGGAAAACCTTTTCCCCCTCAGAAGACTGAAAAGATTTAGCATGGGTCCCCAGATCCTCAAAAGGTTCTACAGCTGCACCATCAATAGAATCCTGACCGGTTGCATTACCGCCTGGTATGGTAACTGCTCGGCATCCGACCSKAAGTAGGCTACATCCCAGTAATCACAGGCTGACGCGGACATCTTTTTTTTGTATTTTGTGCACCCAAGGGGGGCCCCAGGACCGAGTTTGGGAAACGCTGCTCTACAGGGCTGTACATGCTCGTTATCTTGCTACCGGCTAGAGGCCACTCTCAGCCAGAACAAATCTCTGACACCCTGACACACAGCACTGATCACCCTTTGCCCAAAATAACATCTACTGCCTATCAGTTATCAGTTGTTGATGCTGCCTAACACACTAGTGTTTAATTAATAGGGTTGTTTTTATTTAGGTGTTCCTTCCTGTCAGCTCAGATCTATCAGGATGGGCAGTGAACTGGGATTATCCAGATGCCTCGTTCACAAGGATGGGAGTGTAACTGCCAGAGTCGGTCTCTGATTTACATTTAGAGGGGTGATGTAAGTCTGTTCCCCAGTTATTTTCCTGCTCTTACTTTATCCGGCAGATTAAATCGGACTAGTGATGTGTGTACAAGGCTTAACATCCCCTGAGAGAATGTCCTTAATAAGGGCTTGCATTGTCCTTCTCTCTTTTATTCTTCCCTCTCATTCTTTCTCTTGCTCTCTCTTTCACAATTTCTCTCCCCATCTCTCATCTCTCTCTCCCCCATATATATATATCTCTCTCTCTCGCTCCCCCACATCTCTCTATCAATTCAATTCAATTCAAGGGGCTTTATTGGCATGGGAAACATATGCTAACATTGCCAAAGCAAGTGAAGTAGATAATATACAAAAGTGAAATAAACAATAAAAATGAACAGTAAACGTTACACTAACAGAAGTTCCAAAAGAATAAAGACATTACAAATGTCATATTATGTATGTATACAGTGTTGTAACAATGTGCAAATGGTTAAAGTACAAAAGGGAAAATTAATAAACATAAATATGGGTTGTGTAACGTCTCTCGTCGGAAGGCATGGACCAAAGCTCAGCGTGGTAAGTATTCATTATATTTTATTTCTCAAAAACACTCTAACAAAATAACAAAGTGAAAAACCGAAACAGTTCTGTCAGGTGCAGACACTAAACAGAAACTAACTACCCACAAAACCCAACGGAAAAGGACAACTTATATATGATCCCCAATCAGAGACAACGATAGACTCTGATAGAAATAAAGAAACTAGAATGTCCACCCTAGTCACACCCTGGCCTAACCAAAATAGAGAATAAAAGCCTCTCTATGGCTAGGGCGTGACAGGTTGTATTTACAAAGGTGTTTGTTCTTCACTGGTTGCCCTTTTCTTGTGGCAACAGGTCACAAATCTTGCTGCTGTGATGGCACACTGTGGTATTTCACACAGTAGATATTGGAGTTTATCAAAATCAGAATTGTTTTCAAATTGTTTGTGAATCTGTGTAATCTGAGGGAAATATGTGTCTCTAATATGGTCATACATCTCTCCCCAACTCTCTCTCTCTCCCCATCTCTCTCTTTCTCCCCCTATCTCTCTCTCTCCCCCATCTTTCTCTCTCTCGCTCCCCCATCTTTCTTTGTCTGCCCCCTCTCTCTCTCTTTCACTTTTTGTCAGTAAGACTGGAAATTCTCCATAACCATTCTGCCCTTGTTCTGTGGGCACAGCTGGACTGCGACAATGTTTTACTGCCACCACTTCTGTAAGTCAAATGGTTGGCACACAATGTACGTTTATACCCCGACTAATCAGCCTCCCTATACACCTGCTTAATACATAAAAGGAAATGCCATCACTAACTGAAGATGTCTAAGTGTAAAGGACAGCCCAAAGCTTGGTAAGCGAGTACTGCTTCCTCTTGATTTGGCTCATACTGTGGCTAGAACCCAGGACCTCTCCCTCGCAAACACACGTCTTAGCCAGTCGCGCCATCAAAAAGCTAGCACTTCGGCAGTGCAAGTAGAGACACTTGAGGCTGAGGAGTGAGTTACACAGCTCCGCATCTGCTCCAAGATGTCAGAGGGGCAGACTTGACATCCTAAACATGGTGGAACCCACATTTTCACCTCAACTTTTACTTTCTCCATCCTTATTTTTCAAGTCAATTCAAACAAAATATTACTTCTTGAGGTAGAAATAATACATTTTCCCATAAATGGAGGAGCATGAGCTCTTCAGCTCCTCTTTCTCTAGGACTTGTGACTCTATCTCACAGAGGCTTGAGGCAGGTGTCAATCATCATCAGAATAATTCCTCTACAGACAACCACTTTGACCCAGGCAACCCCATAGGTCTTGTGTCACACACCATAGGGTCATCAAAACACATTAGTAACAAAGACATGGCTAGAGACAGTACATGTGACTCAACAGTCCGACACCTACGGTCATCAACTGTCTTCTCTATTCATGCGGAGAGAATAAATGATTATGATGACACCTGACTGAGGTTAGTCCTACTCCCATTGAAGAGATCTGAAGACGGTTTGAACCCATATGGAAAAGATAWAGAATAATTTAGCAGCATTCCTGTATGTTCTACCCGGAACTTGTAAGTAATACATATGGCAGCAAATACACATACATGGTTCATAGAAGATTCTTGTATCTAACTTATATGAGTGGGTAACATTTAGACCTAACAGAAATGCTGGGTTTGGTTAAAACCCTGGATGGGAGATCAAAGGCATAGCTGTCAATAAATCAACTGTCCAGTAGGAGGTACTGCCCAGCCTTAACCATAGAAACTCGAAAATTAAATATTGTATTTCTTAGGTGTTTTATCTGTTGAATTATGAAAACAGTGTGAAACCTATATGGAAATAATTTATTTTGTAGAAGTTATATTGTCAGAACATACACTTTTCTTATAATATTCCTAGATATATCATATAATTAACATATTTTCCCTCAAATATGTCATAGTATATCTATGTAGGAAATTCACGACAATCATGTAGTGAATTGTGCATGTCATAAAGGGCATATAAGTTAACACATACACAAATACACTACTGACATACAGTACCAGTCAAAAGTTTGGACAACCAACTCATTCCAGGATTTTTCTATATTTTTACTATTTTTTACATTGTAGAATAAGTGAAGAACTATGAAACTATAAAATAACACATATGGAATCATGTAGTAACCAAAAAAGTGTTAAGCAAACCAACATATATTTTAATGTAGCCACCCCTCTTCAAAGTAGCCACCCTTTGCCATGATGACAGCTTTGCACACGCTTGGCATTCTCTCAACCAGCTTCATGAGGTAGTCACCTGAAATGCATTTCAATTAACAGGTGTGCCTTGTTAAAGGTTAATTTGTGGAATTGATTTCCTTCTTAATGAGTCTGAGCCAATCAGCTGTGTAGGGGTGGTTTCAGAAGATAGCCCAATTTGGTAAGTCCATATTATGGCAAGAACAGCTCAAATAAGCAAAGAGAAACGACAGCCTTTCATTACTTTAAGAAATGAAGGTCAGTCAATCCGGAAAATTTCAAGAGCTTTGAAAGTTTCTTCAAGTGCAGTCGCAAAAACCATCAAGCGCTATGATGAAACTGGCTCTTATGAGGACCACCACAGGAAAGGAAGACCCAGAGTTGCCTCTGCTGCAGAGTATAAATTCATTAGAGTTAACTGCACCTCAGATTGCATCCCAAATAAATGATTCACAAAGTTCAAGCAACAGACACATTTCAACATCAACTGTTCAGAGGAGACTGCGTGAATCAGGCCTTCATGGTTGAATTGCTGCAAATAAACCACTACTAAAGGACACCAAAAAGAATAAGAGACTTGCTTGGGCCAAGAAACACGAGCAATGGACATTAGACCGGTGGAAATACAWGACTTTGTGAGACGCAGAGTAGGTGAATGGATGATCTCCACATGTGTGGTTCCCACCGTGAAGCATGGAGGAGGTTGTTTGATGGTGTGGGGGTGCTTTGCTGGTGACACTGTCTGTCATTTATTTAAAATTCAAGGCACACTTGTATAGCTACCACAGCATTCTGCAGCGATATGCCATCCCATCTGATTTGTGCTTAGTGGGACTATAATTTGTTTTTAAACAGGACAATGACCCAACACACCTCCAGGCTGTGTAAGGTTTTGACCAAGAAGGAGAGTGATGGAGTGCTGCACCAGATGATCTGGTCTCCACAATCACCCAACCTCAACCCAATTGAGATGGTTTGGGATGAGTTGGACTGCAGAATGAAGGAAAAGCAGCCAACAAGTGCTCAGCATATGTGGGAACTCTTTCAAGACTTTTTGAAAAGTATTCCCCATGAAGCTGGTTGAGAGAATGCCAAGAGTCTGCAAAGCTGTCATCAAGGCAAAGGGTGGCTACTTTGAAGAATCTAAGTTATTACATGTATCCTTGTGTCATTTCATAGTTTTGATGTAAAAAATGAAAAACCTTTGAGTTTTGACTGGTAAAATGACTTTTGACCAGTACTGTATATTGAAAAATATACAATATTTTATCAGATACTAATTAGAGGATTTATTAGACTTTTTTAATGTAATTTTCTTTAACCATACAAGAGTCTTATTTGTTTTTCATGAATCTTTTCCATATGGGAAGACCGTTTGAAGTATTTGAGCAATTTGAAAGGCATACGATAAGGTGTGAAAATTATGTGACCACAGTGATATCTTCACATTTCAATTTTTTTTATTAAGATAACTCTCTGGTGACTTGTTCAACTTACTTGCTTCAAATTCACTGAACAAAGACACTAGCTAATTGGAGTGTGTCTCATTTCCAGTACAAATATACTGGTGTTTGCTTCAAGCAAATTGACTTCTGACATTAAACAAATATCATCTCTCTCAGTGAGTTTAAAGCGCCATAAAGGGATCACGTGAATTATATTTTCATTGGCAAGGATAACTTCTACATGATGGGAGCTGCTTGAGGCATAATGTTCCATTTCAATCCAAAACAGTTGTCTTCAGCAGTCACTGACTCCCCTTTGAACAATCTCACAGCATTTGATAGGTGAAAAC
This sequence comes from Salvelinus sp. IW2-2015, assembly GCF_002910315.2. Lineage (NCBI taxonomy): Eukaryota > Metazoa > Chordata > Actinopteri > Salmoniformes > Salmonidae > Salvelinus > Salvelinus sp. IW2-2015. The sequence goes on from NC_036858.1 coordinate 44,025,433, forward strand.
AGTGGAAGTTATATTAACACTGTGTGCCTGTACCTGCAGGGTACCTGCAGGGCAGTCGGACCTGAAGGGAATCCAGGTAGACTATTAAATGAAATTCCCTTAATTCAGTAAGACACCAGTCTGTCTGAGTGGAACCGTCTGCAACGAGAGATGGAGAATGCCYGATTCAGCCTGAGGTAAATGAGATTGAGGAGAGGCCTGTCAAAGAGAGATGCTCACTTCAAGTTGGTTTGAGGATCCATGTTAAGTCTCAGCTACTGTATGAGCAAGGAGAAACAAATGGGTGTGACGATGTAGCTATACTCATATCTATAACTTCAATTCTATACTCCGGATCATATTGGGTGATGGGGGGAGTAATGTGTTCTTACATATTGACATGACAGCTGATAATGTCATATAGTGTAGGTGACCAGCAGTGTTGGGGGTAACGCAAAGTTACAAAGTAACGCGTTACAGCAATAATATACTTTTTTTGTGGTAACGAGTAATATAACAGAGTACACTTAAAAAGGGTTATTCAGCTGTCCTCCCAAGGTCCTATTTGGAACCGGAAAAGGTTCTACCTGGAACCAAAAGGGTTCTACCTGGAACAAAAAAGGGTTATCTTGTGGGGACAGACAAATAACCCTTTTTTTAAAGTGTGCTCTGTTATATTACTTGTTACCGCAAAAAATTTTATTATTACTGTAACATTATTTTTACTGAAAGAGTTCTACCTGGAACCGAAAAGGGTTCTTCAAAGGGTTCTCCTACCTTTTTATCCGTTTCAAGAAGTGAAATAGGCAAAGGCTGGCGTTTCAGATTAGGAAAAAAACTGACTAATTTAAGGAGGTTATAATGTAATCAGTAAATCATAGTGCTCACGATCACCATCCATGAGTGCCGAAAATACGTAACTCAACCTTCCCTCTCTAGTCTCATTTGTCTCAATGCCAAACAGCTGCCTCCTATTCTCCACTGATTCTCTTCCACTCTAAACTCTTACTTCAACTCCCACACTGCAGCCTCTGGGAATAGCCTGCCTCCTCCTGAAGCTATTGGCCAATAATGTAACAGCGAGTTGGCTTGGAGCAGCAGAGGAGGATAGAGAAACACATCTGACTACAATCATTACCACAGAGCTGTGTGGGGCAACTCAGGACAAGAACAGAGGCCTGGATTTCTCGTTTACTGAAGTCCCTGAGGCTTTCTTTATCACTCATTCGGATAGCCATGTTCCCCCAAAGTACTGCAAAAGCAAGTGATTGCAGACAATTGCTAAATTGTTTAATTTAAAGGAGATAGTTTAATTCTATAAAATAGCTTACTATGCTGCTCTTTGCTCACCTGACAAGTGTACTTACAACGGTACACTCTAATGATAATCACACCCCAGTCCTCTATAAGAAACAAACAATGGTACTAAATTCAGTTTCAACTTGTAAAACTTCTAACGAAAAGCATTAAAAGGCCATTTTGATCTATACTGAACAAAAATACAAATGTGACATGTAAAGTGTTGGTCCCATGTTTCATGAGCTGAAATAAAAGATCCCAGACATTTTCCATATGCATAAAAAGCTTAGTTCTCAAAAATGTTGTGTACAAATTTGTTTACTTCCCTGTTAGTGAGCATTTCTCCTTTTCTAAAATAATCCATCCACCTGACAGGTGTGGCATATCAAGAAACTGATTAAACAGCATGATCATTACACATTACACAGGGCCTTAATAAAGCCCTTTTGTGGGGAAAAACTAATTCTGATTGGCTGGGCCTGGCTCCCCAGTAGGTGGGCCTATGCCCTTCCAGACCCACCCATGGCTGCTCCCCTGCCCAAGTCATGTAAAATCATAGATTAGGGCCTAATGAATGTATTTCAATTGACTGATTTCCTTACATGAACTGTAACTCGGTAAAATCGTTGAAATTGTTGCATGTTGCATTCATATTTTTGTTCAGTATAAAATGAAGCAATTCTCTTTAGCATTCCTATCCATTCACATATCCCAGCCATGCAAATCACAGAGCCAGACAATTATCACTGTTTTCACCAGTCGACCTGGCAGGCTGTCATTACTTTGCAGCTTCTGACTGCTGTGGTTTTTACTAGGGACACGCACAACAGTGGATAAGAGAGGAGACAGTTATAACACAGCCAGGGGTGAAAGTAAACTGATACTGTCCAGTACGGCATCCCGGCAAAATAAATAGTGGGGTATGCCATACCGGTAAAACATGAGCCTATCACAATAAATAAATCAAATTGTCAAGAAAACTGCAGGCTTTTACGACATTATTTACCATGACCGCATGTCAGCTGCATGAAAAATGTGCGAATGGACTTGAAAACGGGTGGTAGAGACTACGCTCCAAAATGTGGTGTGGTTTGTTGAGAACACTGACCTTTTTCCAAGGCAGAGATGACTGGCCGAGACTGACGCACGTGGACGCATCAATTCAGGCTACAAGTGTTAAGTGGTGGGCCGTAGATCGATCCCCATCGAGGGAGGAGCGGATTTCTTGTATATGACAGTAAAACATTCTTATGATAAGTATAACAATTGTTGGTATGTTCAATTCTAATCATGTTTTGGCATGATTATATGCCTCATTTTAAGTAACTAGCTGCAGGCTTAAAGCTGCAATATGTAACTTTTTGGGTGACCCGATCAACTCAATAGCAAGCAAGTCTAAGAAGCGGTAGATATGTTCTATGTGCACTATTTCTATGCTTCCCGTCTTTTACTTTCGGTTTTGAACACCTGCTTCAAACAACTGAACATACAATATATTTGGTTATGGAAAATATATTTCACAGTGGTTTAGATGGTACAATGACTCTCTACACTATGCTTGCTTGTTTTGCCACATAAACTGAAATTAGGTTAACTATTAGAATTTTAGCAAACAGGAAATGGTGGAGTGATATCTGCATAGTGCATTGCTAAAGAAACATGCAATCCTATACTTTGCATAGAACCCCCCAAAAAGCATTTAGATAGAAATATATATGTGTGTGTGTGTGTCATGTATGCTAGAATGGAGGTTTAAAAATGACAACTGCATATGCATATGCATATGCATAGCCTACACATATAGCGTACCTTGCAATACAATCTCCTCTAGAAAAACATTGTAAAATGTGCTCTGCAATAATATGTCTAAACCAAGGCCTGATAGCAATGGAACTTAGGCTTACAAGTGTTTTAACAGTGTATCTTTCCTACAATGGCCGAGGATGTAACATGCGTTTCCCAAAACACTACACAAGGAGAACGGTCTGTAAGTGGGTCATTGGAGCATGTTTCCATACTGACAGGGCTCCTGTTTTGGTGGCTTCAATTGTATGTTACTTTGTAACTACAACATTGATATGATTCCTACAAAATGATCTGCTTTTCATAGACAAGTATTCTTAGCATGGTTGTTAATATATAAACATAATTTTCCCCCACATAAGTATTTCATTTGGAACAATGCAGATATTTGTTTAGAAACATGTCTTTATTTTTTAAGAACTGGTTTTATACTCATATCCTGCTGGTGAGTCAACTTTTTAATGCAGAAGGCTTGTTACTCAATTATTAGGAATGTTTATCTCATTACAATATCCCTTTTACTCCTAGAGAGTTAGCCATGGTCTTTGATGCTACTCCATCTCAAACTCTCATGTTGTTTAGAGGTGTAACCATACCTCACCTCGCTTTTTTAATTGAACCTTTATTTAGCTAGGCCAGTCAGTTAATAACAAATTCTTATTTACAATGACAGCATACCAGGAAACAGTGGGTTAACTGCCTTGTTCAGGTGTAGAATGACAGGTTGTTACATTGTCAGCTCGGGGATTCGATCCAGCAACCTTTCAGTAACTGGCCTAACTCTCTAACCACTAGGCTATCTGCTGCCCTGCTTAAGCCTGTTGACTCTCAAGTAGGAAACACGTGTTTCTCCTTGTGCCCTCAGAACAACAGATCTATATGTGCTTTATTTCAAAGGGATATTGTACCCATTCCTTATGTCACAACTTACTGGAATACATTTGTCAATAATATCTGTTTGAAAAAAGTCTGATTATTATGACACAAATACCTGCTTGTTAACAAGGTCAAAGAGGTCTCTTGCAGAATGATCCATAAGTATTACCCTGTGAATCATTACCTGATGAAACTCAAAAAATACATTAACATTAACTGTACTTTTTGTGTTGAGCATCCAGAGACAGTTTTGCATTCATTTTGGCATTGTCTACATGTAAAGAAATGATGGCAAGATATTCATAGTTTTATAACTGTTAATATTCTTGATGGCTTTTGTTTTTTATTGGAGAATGTGCTGCTCAGTGTCCTTAACTATAATAAGGATGAAGAAAAACAATTATACCTAATAAATATAAAATGTGCTAATGGAAAAATGTCCTATACACTAACAAAAAAACACTCTTCTGTGTTTTCTATAAGGATTTTGAGCAGTACATTAAGACCATTCTACATTATTCTAATAAGAAAGCTGTTAAAACAATCAATGCATGTGTATCTTTAAGGTCTTTGTATAATTTATAATTTGTTGAACCCCCGAGCATATGTTATCATCGTCTGTTTGTATACCTCTTGTATGTACAGTATACTGTTTTTTCTGCCAAAAAAAATCTTACAAAAAATAAGGATTGACAGAAAGGGAGCGCTGCTATCGGATCAGCWTTCTCCATTCAAATCTTACCATAACATTATAATTATTTCACAACACTGACAAAGGATCAGCTGCTGGAGAGATATTACCACCTACGGCTGCAAATATTGAGGTGGCTTATTCAAATGCTTAACCAAAAATAAATGACTAAATCACCAATTTGGCACATCATTGCGCGCATGTTAGGCTACACATCATGAAATATATTGAGACAAATTACAGACAGTAGCCTAGAATTAGCAAAATAGAACTCAATTGATTTAACATGAAATGTATTTCAATATGACTGAATAAATAGGCTTATAGCCAACTGTTAATATTTTAATGCAGTCATCTCGGTTTTCATTTGAAGCATATTTTTAAACATCAATTGTTTGTATCAACTGTAAAGACATTGGCAACTTTGTATTTGTAGTCAACTTTGTTCTGAAGTTATCGCTGGTCAGAGATGATGCTCCTATGAAGGCTCTAACGATAAACTTAGCATTAAGGTGCTTTTGGGAAACTGAGCCCAGATGAGTTCTCAAATAGCAGCTGCCCAATACCATGGTGGGCATGTATAATTTTTTACTCTACCTCAGGGAAGCAAAACCTTGAGACTTCCTTAATTTTAGCACCAGCTATTATAAGAAAATAGACACAGACAACCACCCATCGTCTTACCTGAAGTAGCTGTTCTGTCGTGCCAATGCACAGAAAACCCAACCAACTGAATATTATCCATGACTCGATAAGACATAAGATATTACAGTTAATGTCCCGTTGGTAGGATAGTCTCGAACGGAGCTCATCCCGTTTATTCATGCACGTTGGCCAATAGAACGGATGGTAGAGGCGGGTTACCCACTCACTGACAAATTCTCACAAGGCAGTTCTGCGGCCCCTGTATCGGCGTCTCCTCTTCATGTGAATAATGGGGATTTGGGCCTTGTCCAGGAGCAGCAATAAATCCTTTGCGTCATTAAAGTAAAAATCTTCATTCAGTTCGAGACGAGTAATCGCTGTTCTGATATCGATAAGCTCTTTTCGGTCATCAGAGACGGTGGCAGAAACATTACGTAGAAAATAAGTAAGTTACAAACAATGCAAAAAAACACACAAAATAGCAACATTTCTTTGGAGCCCGTAAAACAGCAGGCATCCCCTCCGCCGCGTCAATCTAAGTAACATAATAAAAACGTCCCCATCAAAATCCGTAAATTTAAGCTAAAGATACACTATATATACAAAAGTATGTGGATTCTGCTATTTCAGTCACACCTGTTGCTGGCAGGTATAGAAAATCAACTTTTGCCAACTTTCCAACAAGTTAGTTTGTCAAATTTCTGCCCTGCTAGAGCTTCCCCGGTCAACTGTCAGTGCTGTTATTGTAAAGTGGAAATGTCTAGGAGCAACAACGGCATAGCCGTTGCTCAAAGAACGGGACCGCAGAGTGCTGAAGCATGTAGTACGTAAAAATCATCTGTCATCTCAATACCGAGTTCCAAACTGCCTCTGGAAGCAATGTCAGCACAATAACTGTTTGTCGGGAGTTTCATGAGATGGGTTTCCATGGCCGAGCAGCTACACACAAACCTAAGTTCACCATGTGCAATGCCAAGCGTCGGCTGGAGTGGTGTAAAGCTTGCCACCGTTAGACTCTGGAGCAGAGGAAACTCGTTCTCTCGATGATGAATCAATCATCTGGCAGTCCGACAGACGAATCTGGGTTTGGCGAATGCCAGGAGAACGCTACATGCCTGAATGCATAGTGCCAACTGTAAAGTTTGGTGGAGGAGGAATAATGGTCTGGGGCTGTTTTTCATGGTTCGGGCTAGGCCCCTTAGTTCAAGTGAAGGGAAATCTTAACGCTACAGCAGACAATACAATTCAAGATGATTCTGTACCTCCAATTTGGTGGCAACAGTTTGTGGAAGGCACTTTCCTGTTTCAGCATGACAATGCCCCGTGCACAAAGCGAGGTACATACAGAAATGGTTTGTCGAGATCAGTGTGGAAGAACTTGACTGGCCTGCACAGAGCCCTGAACTCAACCCCATCAAACACCTTTGGGATGAATTGGAACACCGACTGCGAGTGAGGCCTAATCACCCAATATTAGTGCCCAACGTCACTAATGCTCTTGTAATTGAATGGAAGCAAGTCTCTGCAGCAATGTTTCAACATCTAGTAGAACGCCTTCCCAGAAGAATGGAGGCTGTTATAGCAGCAAATGGGGGACAATCTCCATATTAATGCCCAGGATTTTAGAATAAAATATTTGACGAGCAGGTGTCCACATACTGTTGGTCATGTAGTGTATCTGCAAATTTGTGATGTAGTAGTATGTAATTTTTGGGGACCACTTTTGGGTCGTGATCACTACTTCCTGAACTACTGTCTAAAAAGTATAGAAAAGTACTGGAGAATCTCGTTAAGACAACTAGGTGAGGTTATCACAGTCATAGTAAGTACATTTTTCCTCAATAAAGAAGTTATCAGCAAAGTCAGTGCTATTATGAAAAGACAAGTACATTTACTCACATTTCTATTTATATAAGCTTGACAACACTGGATCTCCAAAATGCTGCTTTCTCAGTGCATGGCACTTGCTTTGCGTGTGCTACAGTACAACAGCTTTGAGCTTTCAGATTCTCTGAATCACATCCATAGAAAAAAATATTCTATATTGAACCAAAAGGAACAGTCCACATAAACGTACAAATACATTAATACACAGTAATAGACAAGAACAACATAAGATACTACATTATATTCAAAATAAAACATGAAATAAGAGTTATATATAGGAAAGAGAGCAAGAGACAACAAAAATACTGTTTACACACTATTCATATATAGATATTCATTTTATTGTATACCCTACAGTTACATTTGATCTTTAGAAAGAGGAGAGCCACTGTGATGGAGTAAGTTTTTATCTTTTTTTTAAGCTAAAACCTGCTTTTTGCCTGAGTGACCTCTGGTGTCAGAGCATTCCACGATTACATGTGTCACGTTCCTGACCTATTTCTGTTAGTTTGTTGTATGTGTTAGTTGGTCAGGACGTGAGTTTGGGTGGGCATTCTATGTTGTCTGTTTCTATGTTGGTTTAAGGGTTGCCTGGTATGGCTCTCAATTAGAGGCAGGTGTTTGGCGTTCCTCTAATTGAGAGTCATATTTAGGTAGGTTGTTTCACAGTGTTCGTTGTGGGTGGTTGTCTCCTGTGTCTGTATGTATGTTCGTGCCACACGGGACTGTAGCGTTTGTTTGTAGTCGTGTACCTGTTCGTGCGTTCTTCATGTTGTATGTAAGTTCCATGTTCAGGTCTGTCTACGTCGTGTTTGTTATTTTGTAATTTTCAAGTGTTTTCGTGTTCGTTTCGTAATTCAATAAATATCAGTTATGTCATCATACCTCGCTGCACATTGGTCTTCAGATCCCTRTCTCCTCTCCTCGTCTGAGGAGGAGGAAGATTTAGAGTATCGTTACAACATGACACTATACATAACTGAGTGCAGGCTAAATGTTGAGCTAGCTATCTAAAACAGAAATGACTACTACTGTATTACTGTGTCCTGCGAAAATCACTGGTGGATTTCAAGACATTAGAACACTGTGAACATTGGCTTCAGTCTTCCTCCACTGGTTAGCTCTCCACCATCAGAGAGCGAGAAGGAGGGAGGGAACAACCTCCCATCCTCACTCATCCCAGCTTTAATGGCCCATCACTAGGGAGAGCGCAATTCCCATGCAGCAAGCGGTTACAAAGCCCTAGTATCATCTGCATAGAACTCCCATATTCTTCATTACAGTCCAGATGACAATATCCATATGTCACTGTAAATGGCCCATCCAAAACCATTACCATGGAACTTGTATAAATATTTTACAAGTATGAACAAGCAGAATCGCACAGAGCCTCGCCAGAGGAATTGCCGCAATCAATATGAATTTACTTGTGCGCCTGTGTTATTCTTTTCCCATGCCGAAAAGGTAAATTGGCTTCAGCAATTGCAATCCATTAAGCCTATTGCATCGACATTCTATATTTACCACTGGGGGAGGAATGTGATTTGTAGGACATAGATGCCTGGCTTGTTTTGGTCTAATTCTATACAGGCATAATAGATTTGGTCATCGGAAGCACAGAATTCTCATATGGGGACATTAAGGTATTATCTAATACTTTGCTGACCCTGCTGGAAAGCATCTCCTGAGGAATGATTCATGTGAGTAACTACTTATTTTGTATCCTCAGGAATCTTAAAACTGATCCAAGACTGTGCATAACACAAAAATGAATATGTTGCATGAGCTTTTCTCTAACATTGTAATTTGATTGTCATGAAGGATTACTGTACAGATGAAATGCTCTTTCGGAGGGCTTATTCCTTTGTACAACCTTAGTCCAACTTTGTTGTTTATTATTAATACTGCAGCTCATTTTTATTCACCACAGGCCTACCATTCATCAAGACACATTTTAATTGTGACAGCAATTTCTGAGAGTTTTGCTTTGTAGTCTGTTGAATTTCAATGGCCTTTTATTATGGGATCTGTCCTCACACCTTCCAATGTTCATAAATGTACTTGCTGCTAATGTATAGTGGTAGGGTTACATACAAGCAGAAAGTCACTCAGGTGCTTGTCTCTCTGAATAGGTGGGAGTACATAATAGTAGAAAGGCAGGAATACAACGGGCGGGGGTTTTGACAGAACGGGTGCTGAGTGCTGCTAAACCACCTCTTTCCATTCTTGACAATTTGAACGTGGCATGGCGACGTCTCCAGAGATCAGCCTTTACACCTTTTACTCCTTTGTGGGAGAGGCGAGACTGTGCTTAAAGGAGTCTGCAGGCATGCGGGGCCCCTCGCTCTATTTCTGGTGAATGAAAGGGGATAGAAGTGTTCTGCTGCAGATAGAGAACTGTTCAGTTTAGAACGTGTTTGATATGAAACAGCACAGCGTCATAAAGTAACATGTGGCATTCACCTGTTACTGAATCCTCAGGTTCATCTGAAGTGGAGTATGTTGTAGAACCTTACTGAATATATAGTAGTTAAAAGACCACAAATACATACGTTAATTGTAACATAAATAATGTTYACATCTGSACTGAGACTGATAGGCTARGAGAGCACCTTGTGGTGGGGACAATAAAAGGCCACTCTAAAATGTGCAGTTTTGACACACAGCACCATGCCACAGATGTCTCAAGTTTTGAGGGAGCGTGCAATTGTCATGCTGACTGCAGGAATGTCCACCAGAGCTGTTGCCAAAGGGGAAGAGGAAGAGGAAGGAAGAGATTTTCAAGTGTTTTCGTGGTTTCGTTTTCGTAAATTCAATAAATATCAGTTATGTCATCATACCTCGCTGCACATTGTCTTCAGATCCCTC
>NC_036858.1:44035505-44234610 GCF_002910315.2 Salvelinus sp. IW2-2015
CAGAAGAATGTATTGTTCTTTCTCTACCATAAGCCACCTCCGACATCGTTTTAGAGCAATTGGCCAGTATGTCCAACCGGCCTCACAACCGAGACATAGCCCAGGACCTCTCACATCTGGCTTTCTTCACCTGTGAGACTTCCATCTGAATATACCAGCCACACCGGACATCTAATGATCATTAGGAATATTCTGTCTGTAATAAAGCCCTGTTTATGTGGGGAAAAACGATCGATTGGCTGGACCTGCGTGCCCAAGTGGTGGCCCTGGCTCCCCACAGTGGGGTGGGCCTATGCCCTCCCACGACCACAATCCATGGCGTGCGCCCTGCCCAGTCAAGTGCGAAATCATCGTTAGGGCTAATGATTTAGTTAATTGACTGACTTTCCTGTAACGTCATTGATGAAGGTCGGTTATGGCAATGATTGGCAATTTATTATTTGTTGTTATCAGTATAGATACAGATAACGCCAATGGCGAATCTCAGTTGGCATCAAAATGGAACTGTGAGAGGTGGAACCCAAAAATGTGAGCTAGGGAGATGCGAGTAGAGTGCTATCTGCACTATCGAGCTGACCATAGGAGAGTTCGGAGACATTCCATAGTGAGACTCAACCCATGAAGTCAATCTGAGAGCGCCTACTCTATTAGTGCTATTAAGTGCCTGTCTGGATAACAGTAAATGTCGAATAATATGAATTAACCGTCGATGTGTTTTGGAAGGAACTCTGTTGTATAGCATGCAGCAAAAGCTGAAAACTGCTGGATTGTTTCAATCGAGCACTTTCTATCAAAATCTGGTAGGTACATGATTGTGTAATTCCAGGTGTCCTCTGTCTGGCTGAACAGACCCTGAATGGTGGATGAACCAGTGTCTCTGTCTCTGTACGAACCTGTGTGCCGATGACCAGTGAAGAGAGCTGGTCCAAACTTTGTAGCGTTGTTTGCCAATCTCTGCAGTGCAGGTGGTCCACATAAAGGCCCTGAAGAGTCCCATAGAGTCAAAGAAAGCCTGCAGGTCCATGCTCTTTTTGGATCCCTAGGCGTGTTTTAATATGCGCAGATGATTTCATAGTTGAGCAAAGCTATGTTATCATGAATCTGCTTCAGACGTACCACACATGGGATATGTATGAAACTCCAAGAGCTGGAATATCAAGACATTTGTCCTACCGACTTTTAAAGGGGGAGATCCAACTATTTAAATAATTATAGGCCAATCTCAAAGCTGTTCACCCTGGTGAAAATAACTTGAAACCCTTGTAAGTGAACAGCTAAATATAGTTTTTATTTATACTAACTATATTTTATCAATGTACCAATCGGGCTTCAGGAAGAAGCATAGCACAATTACGCAGCCATGAAGGTTTTAAATGATATCACTGAAGCCCTTGGAAGCAAAAACAGCACTGTGTCTCACCTTTTTCATTGATTCTGTAAGGCTTTTGATACAGTTGATGATGCATGACATACAAGGCAGAGATTGTTGAGTGTAGTCTTCGGAGCATGCAGTTGCATGGTTTGCTAACTATCTGTCTGATAGAACTCAGTGCACTCAATGTGATTGGGCTTATGTCTGTTATTAGTCTGTGTCTTTAATGGTGTGCCCCAAGGCTCTGTACTTGGTCCTCTCTTATTCACTATTTATATAAATGATTTAGACAAAATGTCCAAAATGCACAACTTCATTTTTATGCTGATGATACTGTTTTTTACTGTTGTGCCTCGTCTCTTACAAAAGCTTTCCAGAACTTGCAAACTGCTTTTTATACCTTTCAACATACCTTGTGTAATTGAAGCTTATCCTCAATACTGACAAAACTAAACTAATGGTGTTTTCTAATGCAAGAAAATAAACTCTGTACCTTCACTATTACTACCTGTCAGGGCAAGGATATTGAGGTTGTAACCTCATATAAAATATCTTGGTATCTAATTGATGACGGCTCTCTTTTAAATTGCATATTCAACACATAAAAAAAATTGAAGCTGAATATGGGATTTTATTTTAGGAATAAGGCTGTTTTTTTTTTGAAGCAGAAGGAGGCTAGTATCAGCTACATTCATACTCTTACTAGACTAGTTGGATATTTATATATGAATGCTCCGCTCATGTTTGAGATCAATTGACACTCTTTACCATGGCACTTTGAGATTTTATTTTAAACTGCAAACCCTTATGCACCACTGCACTTTGTATACCAGGGTCTGGCCTTCTCATCACTCGTGAGGCGGCAGTCACTGGTATACTTTTATTTTACAAAGCCATTTTGGGTTTACTACCTTTTTATTTGGGCAATTGTTGTTAGTTGTTTAGGAAATGTGGTCTGTACTCTGCGATTCCGTTCGTACTTTATCCTCGCTACTGTTCCAAGATTCCGGAGACTTGAATTTGGTCAAAAGGTCCTTTTATGTACTCTGCGGCCATCTGCTTTGGGAACACTTTACAAAATTATGTTTAAACTTGGTAAGAACTTGGTCCGATTGGTGTGTTTTTAATTCACTTGATGAGCATTTTGAGGCTATGATTCCGTTGACCTGTCTAAATGTTCTTGAATTGCTGTTTTGATTTGTTATACTCCTTGTGATTCAGTTGTTTTTAACTAGGATTACTTGCGTATGTTTTTCAGTGTTGTGATCTGTCTGTAATTTCTTTGTTAATGACTTGGTCTGCCTAACGATGGGCCAGGACGCTCCTTGAGAAAAACTCAGATTTTTAAATCTTCCAATGGAGTGCTCCGCTCTCCTCTCCTCGTCTGAGGAGGAGGAAGATTTAGAGTATCGTTACAACATGACACTATACATAACTGAGTGCAGGCTAAATGTTGAGCTAGCTATCTAAAACAGAAATGACTACTACTGTATTACTGTGTCCTGCGAAAATCACTGGTGGATTTCAAGACATTAGAACACTGTGAACATTGGCTTCAGTCTTCCTCCACTGGTTAGCTCTCCACCATCAGAGAGCGAGAAGGAGGGAGGGAACAACCTCCCATCCTCACTCATCCCAGCTTTAATGGCCCATCACTAGGGAGAGCGCAATTCCCATGCAGCAAGCGGTTACAAAGCCCTAGTATCATCTGCATAGAACTCCCATATTCTTCATTACAGTCCAGATGACAATATCCATATGTCACTGTAAATGGCCCATCCAAAACCATTACCATGGAACTTGTATAAATATTTTACAAGTATGAACAAGCAGAATCGCACAGAGCCTCGCCAGAGGAATTGCCGCAATCAATATGAATTTACTTGTGCGCCTGTGTTATTCTTTTCCCATGCCGAAAAGGTAAATTGGCTTCAGCAATTGCAATCCATTAAGCCTATTGCATCGACATTCTATATTTACCACTGGGGGAGGAATGTGATTTGTAGGACATAGATGCCTGGCTTGTTTTGGTCTAATTCTATACAGGCATAATAGATTTGGTCATCGGAAGCACAGAATTCTCATATGGGGACATTAAGGTATTATCTAATACTTTGCTGACCCTGCTGGAAAGCATCTCCTGAGGAATGATTCATGTGAGTAACTACTTATTTTGTATCCTCAGGAATCTTAAAACTGATCCAAGACTGTGCATAACACAAAAATGAATATGTTGCATGAGCTTTTCTCTAACATTGTAATTTGATTGTCATGAAGGATTACTGTACAGATGAAATGCTCTTTCGGAGGGCTTATTCCTTTGTACAACCTTAGTCCAACTTTGTTGTTTATTATTAATACTGCAGCTCATTTTTATTCACCACAGGCCTACCATTCATCAAGACACATTTTAATTGTGACAGCAATTTCTGAGAGTTTTGCTTTGTAGTCTGTTGAATTTCAATGGCCTTTTATTATGGGATCTGTCCTCACACCTTCCAATGTTCATAAATGTACTTGCTGCTAATGTATAGTGGTAGGGTTACATACAAGCAGAAAGTCACTCAGGTGCTTGTCTCTCTGAATAGGTGGGAGTACATAATAGTAGAAAGGCAGGAATACAACGGGCGGGGGTTTTGACAGAACGGGTGCTGAGTGCTGCTAAACCACCTCTTTCCATTCTTGACAATTTGAACGTGGCATGGCGACGTCTCCAGAGATCAGCCTTTACACCTTTTACTCCTTTGTGGGAGAGGCGAGACTGTGCTTAAAGGAGTCTGCAGGCATGCGGGGCCCCTCGCTCTATTTCTGGTGAATGAAAGGGGATAGAAGTGTTCTGCTGCAGATAGAGAACTGTTCAGTTTAGAACGTGTTTGATATGAAACAGCACAGCGTCATAAAGTAACATGTGGCATTCACCTGTTACTGAATCCTCAGGTTCATCTGAAGTGGAGTATGTTGTAGAACCTTACTGAATATATAGTAGTTAAAAGACCACAAATACATACGTTAATTGTAACATAAATAATGTTYACATCTGSACTGAGACTGATAGGCTARGAGAGCACCTTGTGGTGGGGACAATAAAAGGCCACTCTAAAATGTGCAGTTTTGACACACAGCACCATGCCACAGATGTCTCAAGTTTTGAGGGAGCGTGCAATTGTCATGCTGACTGCAGGAATGTCCACCAGAGCTGTTGCCWMWGAATGTATTGTTKATTTCTCRACCATAAGCCACCTCCYACATCGTTTTAGAGAATTTGGCAGTATGTCCAACCGGCCTCACAACCGCAGACCARAGRKCAGGACCTCCACATCTGGCTTCTTCAKCTGTGAGATCATCTGAGACCAGCCACCCYGACATCTAATGAWATTAGGAATATTTCTGTCTGTAATAAAGCCCTTTTGTGGGGAAAAACMAATTCTGATTGGCTGGACCTGGCTGCCCAGTGGGTGGGCCTGGCTCCCCAGTGGGTGGGKCTATGCCCTCCCAGACCCATCCATGGCTGCGCCCCTGCCCAGTCATGCGAKATCCATKGATTAGGGCCTAATGAATTTAGTTCAATTGACTGATTTCCTGTAAATCATTGAAATTGTTGCATGTTGCATTTATATTTTTGTTCAGTTTAGATACAATGCGACTCAGGGCTCAAATGACTGTGAGAGGTGGAGCCCCAATGTGGTAGGAGTGCAGTAGTGCACTAACGACTGACCACTAGGAGTTGAGATTCCATAGTGAGCTCACCCTTGAAGTCATCTGAACGCCTACTCTCTATGCTATTAAGTCTATGTCTGGTAACAGTAATGTWAATGAATTACCGTCATGTGTTTTGAAGGACTCWGTTGCTATARATGACAAAACTGAAATGCTGAATTGTTTCAATGAGCACTTTSTATCATCTGGTAGGCTGTTMGATTCAGTGTCCTCTGTCTCTGTACAACCCTGTGTGGATGAACCAGTGTCCTCTGTCTCTGTACAACCCTGTGTGGATGAACCAGTGAGAGCTGGTCAAACTTTTAGCTTTTTGCCATTCTCAGTGCAGGTGGTACATAAAGCCCTGAAATCCATAGATCAAAGAAAGCCTGCAGGTCCTGATCTTTTGGATCCCTGCTTTTTAAATCTGGCAGCTGATTTCATAGCTGAACCACTTACATATCTGTTCAATCTAACCCTGGAATGTAATGAAATTCCAAAGATCTGGAAATCAGCATTTGTCCTACCACTTTTAAAAGGGGGAGATCCCAACTCTTTTAAATAATTACAGGCCAATCTCAAAGCTGTCACCCCTGGTGAAAATACTTGAAACCCTTGTAAGTGAACAGCTAAAATAGTTTTTATTTACTAACTCTATTTTATCAATGTACCAATCGGGATTCAGGAAGAAGCATAGCAATAATTACAGCAGCCATGAAGGTTTTAAATGATATCACTGAAGCCCTTGACAAAAAACAGCACTGTGTCTCACTTTTTATTGATCTCTTCTAAGGCTTTTGATACAGTTGATATGCTATACTAGGCAGAGATTGTTGAGTGTAGGTCTTTCGGAGCATGCAGTTGCATGGTTTGCTAACTATCTGTCTGATAGAATTTGATGGGCTTATGTCTGTTAAATTGTCTGTCCTTAATGGTGTGCCCCAAGGCTCTGTACTTGGTCTTCTCTTATTCACTATTATTAGAAATGATTTAGACAAAAATGTCCAAAATGCACAACTTCATTTTTATGCTGATGATACTGTTATTTACTGTTGTGCCTCGTCTCTTACAAAAGCTTTCCAGAACTTGCAAACTGCTTTTTATAACTGTTCAACATACCTTGCGTCAATTGAAGCTTATCCTCAATACTGACAAAAACTAAACTAATGGTGTTTTCTAATGCAAGAAATAAACCTCTGTACCTTTCACCTATTACTACCTGTCTGGGCAAGGATATTGAGGTTGTAACCTCAATATATTATCTTGGAATTCTAATTGATGACGGCTTCTCTTTAAATTGCATATTCAACAACATACAAAAAATTGAAGCTGAAATTGGGATTTTATTTTAGGAATAAGGCTGTTTTTCTTTTGAAGCCAGAAGGAGGCTAGTATCAGCTACATTTATGCCTTTACTAGACTATGGGATATTTTATATATGAATGCTTCCGCTCAATTGACACTCTTTACCATGGCACTTTGAGATTTATTTTAAACTGCAAAACCCTTACGCACCACTGCACTTTGTATAACCAGGGTTGGCTGGCCTTCTCTAGTCACTCGTAGGCGCAGTCACTGGTATACTTTTATTTACAAAGCCATTTTGGGTTTACTACCTTTTTATTTGGGCATTTTTATTGTTTAGAAATGTGGTCTGTACTCTCTTCGTTCGCTGGACTTTATCCTGCTAACTGTTCCAAATGTCCGAACTGAATTTGGTAAAAGGTCTTTTATGTACTCTGCGCCATCGTCTTGGAACACCTTACAAAATCATTTTAAACTGGAAGAACTTGTCCCGATTGGTGTTTTTAAATCACTGATGAAGCATTTTGAGGCTGATTTCTTGACCTGTCAATGTTTTTAATTTGCTGTTTTTGATTTTGTTATACTCTTGTGAATTCAATTGTTTTTACTAGATTACTTGTAGTTTTTCATGTTGTCTGTCTGTAATTTTTGTAATGACTTGGTGCTGCCTAACATGGCCAGGACGCTCTTGAAAAACAGATTTTAAATCTCAATGAGCCCTTCCTGGTTAAATAAAGGTTAAATAAAAAAATATAAAAATAACCTAATCGGCCCCGTTCATTTATGCTTTTGCCTTTTCCATTATGGGAACGTGGGAATTAAACACATACTGCATTTGGACATGACTTTAAGGACTTTTTATGCATTCATAACCTGCAATCAAATATGCAAGTTGTATTCTTTGAAATGGGAATTGTGCTGTGCTACAGATTTACACTACATGGCCAAAAGTATGTAGACACCTGCTTGTCGAAAATCTCATTCCAAAATCATGGGCATTAATATGGAGTTGGTCCCCCATTTGCTGCTATAACAGCCTAAATTCTTCTGGGAAGGCCTTCCACTAGATGTTGGAACATTGCTGCGGGGARGTGCTTTCATTCAGCCACAACAGCATTAGTGAGGTCAGGCACTGATGTTGGGCGATTAGTCCTGGCTCGCAGTCGGTGTTCCAATTCATTCCAAAGGTGTTCGATGGGGTTGAGGTCAGGGTCAGGGCTCTGTGCAGGCCAGTGAAGTTCTTCCACACTGATCTCAACAAATAATTTCTGTATTGATCTCACTTTGTGCACGGGGCATTGTGATGCTGAGACACGAAAGGGCCTTCCCCAAATTGTTTAAACAAAGTTCGTCTAGAATGTCATTGTATGCTGTAGCATTAAGATTTCCCTTCACTGGAACCAAGGGGCCTAGCCCAAACCATGAAAAACAGCCCCAGACCATTATTGCAACTGTGCGAGAAACAGAGTGATGACCTCTACTAAAAAGAGGAGGATCCCATCAGCTTTCTATAGCCTAGACCTACTATTTATTTCCCAACTTTCCTAATAGTAAGCACATTGCTTATTTATAACAGGGTTATAGCCTACCTAGCAGGCATGAAAATACACCACGGGAAAAGCTTCCTCATTCGCTAATTAAGTGCATAGAGGACATCTATTTTTCGATACAGGTGCATGATAATGGTCCATTCCAAATCAAAACAAATTTCACACATATATTATTTAGTATATGTAAGATTAAAGATTAAAGATTAAATCAAGAATAGTCTGATGGGTAACAATATTAGCCTTTCACTTGTGAATTATATCTTAGCAATTGTGAATGATGCCCAGCATAAGAAACAAATACTTTTTTTGCGACATTTTATAATCATAGTCGCACACCTCATGTTGTCAAGACTACTGCCGAAGTCGGTCCCTCTCCTTGTTCGGGCGGCGTTCGGCGGTCGACGTCACCGGCCTTCTAGCCACCGCCGATCCACTTTTCATTTTCCATTTGTTTTGTCTTGGTTTTACACACCTGATTTCAATCCCACAATTACTGTTTCATTATTATTATTCTGTTCCCCTATGGGTTTTTGTGAGTGATTGTTTATTTTTTATTTCGGTCTGTCATGGTGTGCGTGTATTTGTTACTTTGTTTATTTTGAGTAAAAGTACGTTGATTGCTCATATCTGCTGTCCTGRGCCTGACTCTCTACACCAGCTACACATAGGACCCGTTACACATGTAGCTTAGCCCATAGGCCTACAAGTTTTCATAAGGTTTGTATCACAATTAAAGTGGCCAAATAACTTCTTAAAATTAAGCACATGAATCCGCTTTACAATGGGTGTAGAGTCTAACTGGCATACATAAGCAGGGCGTGAGTTTCAAGTTTGGGGAAGATAATTTTCACCATAAAAATGCACCTTTATAATAAAAGCATTACATGCACAATTGCATTTGCGGTCACTTTTGATAATGGTGTTTTCTGATAATGGTGTTTTCCGCTAATGGAACATTCACGCTTATAGCCTACTACCATGTGCGCATTGCTGCGCTTATAATATGAAGAAATTGCCTAATAGTTTATCAACATTTTAAGCTAAACGTTCTGTTGCGTCAGCCACATTGCGTAAAAACATTTTTTTTTAATGCTAGTGGTTGTATTAATTTGGGATCTATTGCATCCCACAACTGTCCAAGACTATGTTTGGAATATTTATTTCTCACACAGAATAAAATAGGTCGACTTTTGTACTATGGGGGATAGTAGATTGACATAGGCTAGTGCTTTTGCTGTTCATTAGGCCTACTCAACTCGTTGGCTGACGAAAAGTAAATGTGTACAGTTATTCCAKTATCTTCAATACGCACCTCGGAATTGGATAAAGACATGCMCAGTTGCATCCCTGATGTGTCTGTCTTCACTTGTAGCCTGTGAGAAAGACCCGATCACATGATGGAAAGCTATGCGAGCGAGAGGTGATTCTGGCCGCAAAAGGCATGGATTTMTTTAGGATGCATTAAGGCCACACAAAAGGGATGCCACCATGAAATAGTCATAATCAAGTGCATGTCAAATTGTGAATGAGTGACTGATGTAGTGTGTGCASCCTGCGCAAAAAAACAAAGCAGAGCTCATGCCTTTCAAGCAACTTTTTTCAAATCATCATTAGTCACATCATGCCTTACAATGTATTAAAAATCAAAACATATAGCCCAACATTTGTAGAACAACTAAAGTTACATTAATAACTCTAAATTAGACATATAGCAGTACCTATTTCTTTGTTAACCYCTCAACACAGAATAGCAGCATGTGCCCACTCCCTCAAATSGTTTGGAGAAAATATRCTTTCTATTTTATTCAGCTTTGTTCAATTGTATTCTTCATACTATTATATAATGCCATGGAATTCTAAGCAAATCTTGTCTGCTAAATGAACTAGTGTAGCCCACAGTCATTTGGCATAGCGAGATCAGGACCTAACATAAGGACAACTCAGAGTATGCTATTTTGTTCTTCTGAAATAGATTACATTTTCTTCATATCTTGCTTCTTAATTAAGACCTGTGTAAAATAAATAATGGATTTATCGTGATGGTGTAGGCTATATTACATGGATTTATTAGACTTTTAAAATGTAGAAGTTCCAAAGGTCTGCATCAGTGGCTTGTAGACTATGTGTGGAAGCAAGGAAATGCTAAATGTGTTTATGTTAATTAACGYTCAATTYCCGTGAGACTGACAGTTATTTGCTTGACAATCACCGGCTGACTAAKTTTCGTGACCGCCATATCAACCGAGGACAGACGACGTTTARGCGTTATGCGTTTCAGTACTCGGAGGTCCAGCGTTCTGTGAGCTTGTGTAACCTACCATTTTGCTGCGGAGCTGTTTTTGACCATGGCAGCTCTAGCAGGTCAGAAATTTGAAGAACTGAGTTGTTGGAAAGGTGGCATCCTATGATGGTGCCATGTCTTCAGTACGGGCCATTCTACTGCCATTGTTTGTTTTTGGAGATTGCATGGCTGTGTGCTCAAATTTTATATACATGTCAGCAACAGGTGTGGCTGAAACAGCCAAATCCACTAATTTGAAGCGATGTCCACATACTTTTATATACAGTAAATCGTGTATCATAGGCCTGCAGTAGCTAAAMCTTAACAATATTCAAACCATTCCAAACCTTCACAAATGTTTCTAAACTTTATTAGGGTAATATCAAAAGTAAGTCAAGCCATTGTTTATACGGAAAATACAAGCAGAAGAGCAAACGTAAACCAGAGAGAAAACGCATTACCCTCCGCTGTGACCCTCCACCCAAAAAAAACACAATCCTCCCCAAAGCAACAAAAYAAATTGGACAACCCTCCCCTATTTTGGACCATCCCTTCCCCCAAGTACATTTTGATATGTCCCTTAGAGCCATGCAAAGGAGTATGTCTCAACAGCCCAGCCTAGAGTTTTCCTCMGCGATTTACCAGGTTGAAATGTTATTCTGTACCCAAGACACTGGGAGCGGAGGAGTGCTAGAGATGAAAGGAAGGGTGTTTAACATGGAAGGAGAGAGAAACGGATGGTGATTACATTCCCTATTCAAACAGAATACATTTGGTTTCACTTGACTCCTGCATGGCACATTATACTGTGAATGTTCCTACAAATAGAGTGTGCCAAGCAGTGAAATATTCTTTCACAAAGCATATCTATTCTGTTCCCTTACTGGTGGAATTTTGGCTGAATATAAGACTGCACTGGGAAATAACCTGGGCCAATCTGTTATTATCAGTTTTTGGCCAAATGACAGGAGAAACCCAATAACTTAGATCTAGAGTAGCAGAGTAAAACTATCAMCAGTTTGAAGCCATATTCCTGCAACAGATAAGGSGTCTAATCAGTGAAAGGCTCCTTGAACTTGTAGTAAGATTTGTCTTGGCAGGCAGAGTTATCCGAGGATCCCAACAGGCRAGTTCCAGAGGGAGACAGATGCTCCCATCCTCTTCTAAATCTGGACTTTGTCCTGCTTTGATGGAGAGATTAAGCTATGACCAGCATCTCAGTGGAGCTTTTGAGGATGATGACAGTTATTTTGAAAGGTTCCACCTCTCTCAGACCCACTGTGCCAKTCATGACAGCCTTGGTGAGCCAAAGGCCTTGGCAGAATCAACCTGGCCTACCAGTGAGGCCCTGTATGTAATATTAGTTTACCTGGGGGACAGTGTGTGGAGGAAAGGAAGGAGAAGAAGGGGAGAGGCTGGGACAGTTTGAGCTGTAGGGGGCTGTTGGYGCAATGGAAGCCCAGTTCATTTCTAATTGGGAGAAGGAGAATAGGGGTGAATAATATAACTGTTTAAACTGCATGGTCCAAATGCCATGGTTGACAATAAAACACACCCTCCGCTTTTGGCTGAATGGATTTGGKCATCTGCAAGCTACAGCAAGGATTGTCGGTGCCAGTTTCATTTGGGCAATAACTTACACTCACTCTCTCAAATGACCACTCGTATGAATCTGTCACAGGTCTCAAACTAATCTTTTTTGCATTACGTTTATTTACCCCTTTTGGGGGGGATTTATGGTCGAAAAGCCAAACAAGATCAAATCAATTGAAATCACTTCTCGGTAGATGATTATGTCTTTAATTAAKCTCTTTATTAAAAACTGTGAGGAATAAAAGTCACACAGCAATTCAAGAGGAATCTGTGGCTAAAGGCATTAAAGCGATGAAAGAGAAAATTGGAAAGGGATATAATGGAGAGGATGGTGAGATAATAGCCGAGCTCTATACTGTGCACAATCTGTCCCTCACTTTGATCTCACAATGACAAKGTTCACAGAGARAGGAGATGGCCCCCCCTTGATACCATGATCAATARGGAAAAATACATGATATATCAAATTACTTTTAAGAACATGATACCCATGGAGCTTCCTTGGACGAAATKAATTAAAATCTCTGTAGACAGACACTTAAAATGGCCGTGCATATGGACCAGGTGGATTTTGATGCTTTCTTCTAATTTCCCCTCAAAACAAGTAAAAAATGCAACATATTTAGTCAGACCCCAGTCTGTAGTACTGCTGAGCCTAGTAGGCTGACTCAGTGAGGTTAGTGAAAGAACCAAGACATCAATGGCCCGGTATTGTGAGAGGCAGTATGACCCTAACATAGGGTTGTTGCGGTCATGACATTTTGTCAGCTGGTTATTGTAATGGAAAAGACTGCCTGTCTCACGGCAATTGACCGTTATTTAACATAAACACAGAAGAACAGAATATGAGTCGGCCTACTGTATGTTATCTGGCTATGCGCCATTGTTCATTCAGCAGACAAGACAGGCCTATGCTTACAAGTTCCGTGCCATTATTTTATATGATATGATTTTATAGTAAGTAGAATGTAATTGAACTTAGCTGAATAAAATAGAAAGGAATTTTTCCCATTCCGGAGCAAGTGCGCATATGAAGTGGCTTTGTTGTGTGTWAAAGTGATCATTGAAACAGGTCACAAACACTAGATTTACAGTTATTTGGCAACTTTAGTTGTGGATGATACAAACCTTAGAATGTCTTATGAATCAAAACARATATGGCTGCARAGTGCAACTATAGGCTATTTGTAACMTCTGCTTCCAACTCACACTCTCAAACACATAGATCCCCTGAACGCAGCTCACTCTCCAGATCCRAATCACCTGAATTCTGATCACCTGTTCACACACCTTTATGTCATTATCACACACTATGTAGTTCAGTTCTTTGCACCCCATCACTGTGAGGTATTGTTTTTTGTGACACATCTTTCAGACCTCTGTTTTTCCTGTGATTTACTCCTCCCGTGTATGATAYTTTTTGCCTGCCTCACTAACGACGCCTTTTGCCTATTCCCTGCCTGTACTTTAGCCTATCGGATTTCCTGTTATCAACCTACTGCCTGATCRRCRGGATGACARTACTAGCCTTTTCCCTGCCTGTACTGTTGCRTTTTTGGACCCCSTGTGTTAGACCTTCTGCCTGCCCCTGGACCCAGCTACCTGCCTCCTCCTGTGGTCCTTTACAATAAACTCCTGCTGCACACCCTGCGCTTGAAACCAGATCTCTAAAGTAAGACTTCAGATGACATTGAAGGACTCCAAAGACCAGACCATTAGCAAGGCTGCACCTCCCCTACAAACTGGACGGAAATGGATATCATCCATAGCTGTGCAGCAAGCAACATCAGCCCTGAGACACCAAGACATTGTGGGGAATATCCAGCATGGAAGAGGAGGCTTTGGCCTGGCAGCAAGCAAACAACGTTCCATAAGGCAACAACATCTGAACGCAGGAAGCTGGTGGTCGAGGAGGTGCGCAGACAGGAGGAGACTGCAAGAAGTGCAAAGGCTGTCTCTCTTGCTAAACAAGGGATGGACGCGGTGGGAAGGCCTGGAGAGGAGAAAGATCAACTGGAGTGAGCTTTGGCAAATGGAGGCAAGCAACATCAGCTTCATCATAAGAGCTGTTTATGATGTGCTTCCATCACCAAAAAACCTACATCAATGGTATGGCGAGGACCGACCTGCCCCTCTGCCCAGCTCCAGCGACTCTCAGGCATATAATGACAGGTTGCAGACCAGCTCTCAAGGCCGCTACACCTGGAGGCACAATCAGGTCCTCAAGAGCCTGGCTGCAGCACTTGAGACCAAGAGGAGTGCAACCAATTCATTACCTCCAAAAACAAGCAATCCCATCAAAAAAACAACGTTCATCCGGGAGGGACAGAAAAGGCCCAAGCATCCTCCTACAAAGCCAGAAACTGGACACCTAGGCATGGCCCGGGACTGGAAGATGCTTGTCGATATTGGCCAGCAACTCATTTTTCCACCTGAGATTGCTTCTACCAACCTTAGGCCAGACATGGTACTCTGGTCCCCTTCACGAAGGGCTGTGTACATCATAGAGCTCACAGTCCCGTGGGAAAACTCTGTTGAAGAGGCCTACGAGCGTATGAAACTGCGTTAGACAGAGTTGGCAGCAGACGCAACTCAGCGTGGCTGGAATGCAAAAGTCTGGCCAGTTGAAGTGGGATGCAGAGGATTCGTGGCTTCTTCCACCATCAGGTTGCTGAAAGATCTTGGAATCCATGGACAGGCTCTGCGGCAGACCGTCAGAGCAGTTTCTCAAGCAGCTGAAAGAGGCAGCCAGTGGATCTGGATCAAACGGAAGGACCCTTGCTGGGCTATAACTTCATGACCCCCCACCCCCACCTGAGAACCCAATTCAGATCCCGCCAACTTGAGGAGGGCATATGAGGTATGCGGTCAGCTGTAGGGCTGACCGCCCCTGCCTTGCATAGTCCCGTGGGAAATCTTAATTGGGCATGGGACACAAGCTAAGGCTTGATCACCCTTTAGCTGGCCACCTTTGATGAGGGTGTTTAGTGATTAAAGGGCGAAACACCCACTGATTCGAAGGCACACTACTGAGGATGTGTCCCAAAATTGACATCTTAACCCAGTCTAAGAAATCATCCTCCCATGCCACTCTGTCAACATCACGGCAAATCTCATGTGAGTGCATACCATCTATTGGCACAATGGACAGTTTTAACATCTCGTCCCGTGTTTTATGATTCTGTCTCCCATCATGTTCATTACACTATTGCTGATTTAAGAAAGTCGCAAAAAAAGCTTGAGCTCTGTTCCTTGTCTCAGGCTGCACAGCTGTTCTCTCATCAAGTGATCATATTTTCACCCATCTGACTATTCTCAATTTAATATTGTCTTTATTAACCCTGTGGCGCTAGACCAGGCTATGCTAGTCAGCGTTTCTGATGACAAGGATCCCGGATCCGGGATGGGTAGTCCAGAAAGGTTTTAATATGTGACCCGTTTCAGGAAACTAGGCGTATGTTGCGGGTCACTACTTCACACAAGAGCCATTTGAACTTAATATTTTTTTAATCAAAATGCGTTTTTTGGCAGAAATGTCTTCTGAAACATGTGAACTTTCATGTGCCTTAATAACAAACTTGTATGCCATCTGTAAATACGAATATGTTGRTACATTACGAGCCRAGTTGGTTWAGCCACAGAAAAAGTCAGCAACCTTCCCGCTAGCCATGATTGGCTGAGACAATGAGTGGCATGGACATGCTGAGAGATGAGTTTGGATTGGTCTATATAGCATGCTTCTGTCTGTTTGAGCTGGTTAGTACACTGCTCAAAAAAATWAAGGGAACACTTAAACAACACAATGTAACTCCAAGTCAATCACACTTCTGTGAAATCAAACTGTCCTCTTAGGAAGCAACACTGATTCACAATAKATTTCACATGCTGTTGTGCAAATGGAATAGACAACAGGTGGAAATTATAGGCCATTAGCAAGACACCCCCAATAAAGGAGTGGTTCTGCAGGTGGTGACCACAGACCACTTCTCAGTTCCTATGCTTCCCTGCTGATGTTTGGTCATTTTTGAATGCTGGCGGTGCTTTCACTCTAGTAGTAGCATGAGACGGAGTCTACAACCACACAAGTGGCTCAGGTAGTGCAGCTCATCCAGGATGGCACATCAATGCGAGCTGTGGCAAGAAGGTTTGCTGTGTCTGTCAGCGTAGTGTCAGAGCATGGAGGCGCTACCAGGAGACAGGCCAGTACATCAGGAGACGTGGAGGAGCCGTAGGAGGCACAACCCAGCAGCAGGACCGCTACCTCCGCCTTTGTGCAAGGAGGAGCAGGAGGAGCACTGCCAGAGCCCTGCAAAATGACTCTCAGCAGGCCACAAATGTGCATGTGTCTGCTCAAACGGTCAGAAACAGACTCCATGAGGGCCCGACGTCCACAGGTGGGGGTTGTGCTTACAGCCCAACACCGTGCAGGACGTTTGGCATTTGCCAGAGACACCAAGATTGGCAAATTCGCCACTGGCGCCCTGTGCTCTTCCACAGATGAAAGAGGTTCACACTGAGCACATGTGACAGACGTGACAGAGTCTGGGACGCCGTGGAGAACGTTCCTGCTGCCTGCAAACATCTCTCAAGCATGACCGTTTTGGCGGGGGGGTCAGTCATGGTGTGGGGTGGCATTTCTTTGGGGGGGGTCCGCACGCCCTCCATGTTGCTCGCCAGAGGTAGCCTGACTGCCATTAGGTACCGAGATGAGATCCCTCAGACCCCTTGTGAGACATATGCTGGTGCGGTTGGCCCTGGGTTCCTCCTAATGCAAGACAATGCTAGACCTCATGTGGCTGGAGTGTGTCAGCAGTTCTGCAAGAGGAAGCATTGATGCTATGGACTGGCCCGCCCGTTCCCCAGACCTGAATCCAATTGAGCACATCTGGGACATCATGTCTCGCTCCATCCACCAACGCCACGTTGCTGCACAGACTGTCCAGGAGTTGGCGGATGCTTTAGTCCAGGTCTGGGAGGAGATCCTCAGGAGACCATCCGCCACCTCATCAGGAGCATGCCACGCGTTGTAGGGAGGTCATACAGGCACGTGGAGGCCACACACACTACTGAGCCTCTTTTGACTTGTTTTAAGGACATTACATCAAAGTTGGATCAGCCTGTAGTGTGGTTTTCCACTTTAATTTTGAGTGTGACTCCAAATCCAGACCTCCATGGGTTGATAAATTTGATTTCCATTGATAATTTTTGTGTGATTTTGTTGTCAGCACATTCAACTATGTAAAGAAAAAAGTTTTTTTAAAAGAATATTTCATTCATTCAGATCTAGGATGTTGTTATTTTAGTGTTCCCTTTTATTTTTTGAGCAGTGTATATGTAGGTAATCTTGTCTAACGCGGCTTTTAAAAAATATATATTGCTTAGTAGAACTGCATAAGTGTTGCGCTCCACTTTCTGGAGGACGGGGTTTTGAAATCAGTGGAATTACAGTATGAAAGTTAAAACTTCTTAGAGCTAGGCACCTTTTTTGTCAATTTCCGCCTGAATGACGTGCCCAAAGTAAACTTCCTGTTGCTCAGCCCTGAAGCCATGATATGCATATAATTGGTACCATTGGAAAGAAAACACTTTGAAGTTTGTAGAAATGTTAAAATAATGTAGGAGAATATACACGTGACCATATTTTAGCACCCCAAAAATGAACACTTCCAGGTCAACTGTAATGTGAATACCACTGTAAATCTCAATTTCTCCGCTTTCCAGCTAAATCAATGACGCAACCTTCATGCTGCCCTTCTCTGCATGATTGAAGAAGGCAATGGCGCTCCGCCTGATTTCTTTTTAAATTGAGGAGTGGGGAAGCGAAGGCTACTGAGTAATAGTGAAATGGGGAGATATGTCAAACTTATCACCTCTAAAATGTTAATAAAACACTATAAAGAGCTTATAATGTGTCATTGCATACCTATTTGAAGGTTTGTTTTGAAMTTGAATAGGGTTTTTAGGGGGACGCTAAAGTTATCTTCAKAAGTATACCGCGGCTGTCGCGGCTTTTGAGAGTCATGATGGCTTGCAGCGATGACACAAAAAATGTATGCATTCAGTTGTACAATTGACTAGGTATCCCCCTTTCCCTGTCGCTTGGTGGAAAGCACTACCCCTGGTAGAAAGAAGCTGTATGGCACGCAATGTGTTGAGTAATGCGTGCCGTATGTGACGTCGTTATACGTCACAATGTATTGTACAGGGTCAGAGGGGTCAGTTTGTTCAACTTTTCTCGAATACTGTTGGTCTGTTATCATGTCAATCAACGCTTGAATAGAAACGTAGTTTACACCCAACAGTCGCTACAGTCCCATTAGTTTTCATCGCACATGAATGGGTGTAGACAAAGAAGAGCTCTCCAGTAGGTACCAAAACATTCAAAGGCCATTTTCTCACAAGTGAAGTTAGAAGTTTATCAACTTTCAAAGCAGAAATACTTTCCCATTGCTCCTCAATTGCAGTGTATGATATAACTTTTTGTAGCTAGGTGTCTCTGTTTTTATCCAATGTAATAAACACAATTTCACATTGTGCTACAGAAGACCGAATAAAGGCGGTCGGTCACATATGTCAAATTAGTTTAGATTTAGAATGGCCTATTATCAAATGGGCAGGAACAGGGGCATGGAATAGCTCAAAAAGCTAATTGAGGCCACTTTGCCACCTGTTCGTTTTCCAATCATATGCTGGGTAGGCTACTCTGGTTATTTCACTCAGCATCAACCACTGTTTGATGAGCATGCATCCTTCTGCTGGACGACAGGTGCTATTTCACCCCAAACTCTGTATGCTATGGGCTCTCCAACCGTGTTCCTGCAGACACRRAGTGCTTAARTTGGGAAACCAAGTGAAATCTTTTTGGGAACATCGATAGGAACACGTTTTCACAACAAAATATATTTAAACAACTGTTGACAGTCCCTCTCTCTGCACGCTCAAGAAAGAAATGAAGGAGAGAGGGGAGGACATGGAAATGCACGGTGGTGAGATATTCTGTAGCTTAAGGTAATGTGTCAGCTCATCAATTACGCAAAAATAAAAAATCCCATATTACTAGGCGATTCAAAATCAAATAAAAGGGAGGCTATCTTTGTAAGCCTGCACATCAATGAACCAACAGCATCGYCAAGGCCTATACGTTCTCTCCCAGACTCACGGATACAAACTTTGGAGCGTAGTATAAGGTAACCAGTCCAGCCAGTATGCATTATAATACAGTCCACACTAAAAGGTGATTACTAGAATTTGTAACAWTTTGGAGTATAGGCTAAACCAATTATGTACCAAAGAGATCTTAAATTTTTTTTTCTTTTAAATATTTTTCTGCCATGTGTACTATGCAGTAGGCTATGTATCGTATATTGGCACCAGTGGTGACCCGTCATTCAGGGCAGTGGGCTTGGGGGCTTGGGCCCCACCTGTTTTGAGCCCCACCTTTTGTGTTATTTTGTTATTGTGTTATTTTGACATTAATATGTGTCACATATCAGTTTGCAAACAATGTAATAAAACATGTTAATAAAGCTGCATACAAATGGTCTCTTTTTTGCTTTCTTGAGTAAGGCAGCTCCAAAATGCAGCTGTTTCAGCCTACCTCAGTGCTTTCTGTGGTGGTGGGGCAGTCAGTGGAAAATACGAAGCGTGGGGGTTGGTAATGTTCTCTAGTTGCGCCGTGATTTGGTAATGTTCTCTAGTTGCGCCATGATTGGCTCAGTGTTCTATCACTCATGGGGACACTACGTCACCGCCAAATGTAAGGGTAGAGCTTGAAAATTCAAGCTCTTTGGGTGCTGCCATAGAGTTACATTAGAAGTGCCCATCTAAGAAAGCTCAAGGTCATTGGCCACAGATAAAATTATGTCAAATCACYTTATATCTACAATAGCTTTGATTGGACTGATCAGGTCAACATCATACTTTCAAAATATTAGCTAGCAAGCTAGCAGACATCATCATGAATAAAGTCAACAATCTAATGTGCTGGCAAATGCTTTTTAATCCATGTTATATGAAGAGAAATAATAAAGWGAAATTATAGATAAAACATATCAGTGCTCATCGACCATTGAACATAAACATTACACAAGTTGGAAATAGCAAATTCAACAGTGAGTGGTTTGGAAGGAATTAGTGGTTAACTGCAAGCATTGCAAAGCAATCACWAGCCTGCTATTCAGTGGAGTGGGTGTGTGGTTCCAAGTCTGGGTTTAAGGGTCTCTTTTCCAAGCTTAAAAGGATAAACATTCAACATTGGCCATGGTGTCAATCCAGCATGACTTCTGCCACGCTCAAAACAACTGGAAACCCAGAACTGGGAAATCTGACTTCAGTGGGTTCAAGACAGCTGAGAACTCTGAAAAAAACAAGCTCTGACTGAGAAAATACGTTTTCAATGGTCATCCAACTTGGAATTGCAAGTCTGGAAATCGGGCCTCTTTCTAGAGCTCCGACCTGAAGATKWCTGACGAATAGTGTAGCTTTCATTGTCTGCTTATAGGCCCCCTTTATTTAACCTACGGTTCTGACTTGGTGTACATTGAGAATATTGTAAGAAAGGCCCATTTTCTGAATTCTGTTGCTGTACATTTCAAAAGTGCTGAACAAATAGTTATATTGAGTACGTCTGTCCTAGCTCGCTTATTAATGTCTTAATCCAAATTACGGATTGCCTCTTATCGGCTCGTTGTACCCTTACGCCATAGTTTGTACATCGCAATTCTTATTAGAACCCACATTTGTTTAAGCAAGTCAGCCATGTTWTTTTAAAGGCTCTAAATTAGGCTGAATMAACTGTTTCGCTGCCAGACAAGGCTCCACTGATAACTAGGTGTGTTAGTGGTTATGGTGTTGCGACAGCTTTATATAGGCACATTGTTTGTCACCGTTATAGAGCATTTAATGTATTGTTTATGGTTGAGTTGTGGCATTTTTTATTTACTAGGCAAGTCAGTTAAGAACWAATTCTTATTTTCAATGARGGCCTAGGAACAGTGGGTTAACTGCCTTGTTCAGGGGCAGAACGACAGATTTTTACCTTGTCAGCTCAGGGATTTGATCTTACAACCTTTACAGTTACTAGTCCAACGCTCTAACCACTAGGCTACCTGCCACTTTGCTGGCATGCATATAAAAAATTGGGGGGGGGGGGTTGCACCACCAAGATTTACATGCTAAAATCGCCACTGAACGGCACAATCATTATTTGAATTCAGGTTCTTGTTTTTTTGGGRTTGGSCTCATATATAGGCCTATGCATATGCATACGCTCTAATATGCCAATGGGGGTTTTGAATTAATCATCACCTTAGAAAGTGTTGTCCATTTRGTTGTTAGGCTTTGAAACAACATCCATAATGACAATGTTTTTCAATCAGGTTCAACCTTTTGTTGAATTTCTTTCTTCAAATTGATCAAGCACATTGAGGTGAGTTTAAAAGCAAGATACTGTTTGATGTGATTTTCCATTSCATTTGCATTGATGTCAGAGTGGTTAGAGGGACAATAGAGCCCTGAGTACCAGGCCATTAGTAACCTGATGAGTTGTGTACTACCAAAGCATGTCCAAAGTGCATAAAAGGAGATTACCGTGCCTTAACGGTCACGTGATATTTTACTGCAGTCATGACTCGTGACRGCAAGTGTGGCGGTAATACGGTCACCATAACAGCCCTACTCYTGATTGCCGGCGTGGTGGTAATATTGTCACCGCAACAGCCCTACTCTAGCACACATACTCAAATGAAAGAAACAACTCTGTTCCTTTCAAAACTGTTTTTTAACTTTTCTTTTATCTCACTGTACAGTACACACACCCACACATTGTGCACTCACTAATGAAAGGAGATAGACAGCTATTGAGAATAAATGTCATATTTTTCAAGGACCTTTTTCCTGTGCCTCTGTTATATTCCAGAGGGCATTTTATCACTTCATCACGAAGGCAGGACATATCTGCTTTGATAGGACTGTACTAGCTTAACTATTATATTCTGTTGGGTGCAGTTTCAACCTGGTCTCAGAGCATTTCGTATTATTCTGAATGTAATCCGTCACACTCCATTTAGAATGATAGATTACGTTTTGCATGGTATGTATTAATTTGTGGATGTCCATCCCCCATTCCATATTATATGTTAWGTTACAAATTGGCAAAACATACAATATGTTACGAATTTGCAAAAAGTTTGATATTTTACGAATTCTAGCTAGGTGGCTAACGTTAGCTAGCTGGCTAACATTAGCYAGGTTTTAGGGTTAGGGTTACATTTAGGAGTTAGTTTAAAGGATTAAGGTTAGGGTCAGGGGAAGGGTTAGCTAAAATGGTTAGGGTTAGGGGAAGGGTTAGCTAACATGCGAAGTAGTTGCAAAGTAGCTAAAAGTAGTAAGTAGTTGAAAAGTTGATATTTTGCTAAAATGCTAAAATTGTCCATGATAAGATTCAAATCCGCATCCTTTGGGTTGCTAGACATTTGCATTATATGCCCCCCATCCCCCCAACCAACCACCCTACTTTCATTTTTGCCTTATGTAACAATATGTCTTATGTAACCATACCAAACMTAACATGTCACACTAATTTAAGTGTCCCAGATTTACCTTTAKAATGTTAAGTCTAGTCTATAAAAACCAGGCTGGGAGTTTAGGGGTGAAGAATAGAGAGACCATCCACAGTTAGAGACAGATTGATTTCTTCAGAAACTGGCAATGAGATGGTTTTATTAATGTGTTTTTTTTTGCCTGATCATGGGAAACATGAGCATAGTGTACATAGAGCATCAGTGGGGACCCACAGTCAAAGTGTTTCTATTACAACACGGTAATCAAACTGAGAAAGATTACTGATTTGAACTTTCCCTCTTTAAGTACAGCCTATGCACTTTTGATACTTGAGAAGAGACAATGCCCTTTAATGTTCATGTTTGTCGTGTCTAATATGAATGTAGACCTGAAACCATGAAAACAAATAGGTGCACTGACTATTTCCGGAGTTTGTGTTTAGTTCTCATTAGATGATTAAGGAAAGGTTCTTACTCGGATCAGATAAGATGGAGTCGGTCTTCGGCAGGAACTGGTCGCAGCGTATACCTTGGTAGCCTTCTTTACACCTGTAAATAAAAATACATGTCAGTCAACACATTGTGAACTTGGGGTGAAGCAGGGTTTGAGAAATTTGGTTATAGTAGATTGCTGGCAATTGAATATGCTGTTTCATGATGCAAGTATTGTTCAAGCTCAACTCTATTATATCTGTGTCAGATGGCCAGGAGCATAAAAAAATATGCATTGAATCCATCTTCCTTTTCTATTTGCTCACTCTTTCCTTCTTGCTCTTCCACTTCTCAGAAGCTCTCAGCCCTAATCCCGGTGTCAGGCAGTAACTTACTAAAGAAACATGTCCTCAGGACCAACCTCTGAAGCACACACAGATTGCATATAATGCATGACCTTTCCACACAGAGCATAAAAACTGCATATACGCTAAGGGGCTTACACCAGGTCTAGGTTTGACATATCCAAGCTCGAGCAATCCTCCATAGGCTCAGAGTTTGTTTAAACTCAGCTTCTTTTGTCTCAATTTMTTTTGGTGCTAAAGCTTCATTTTCAATCATTAGGCAGACATGCTATTTCACACATAGTCATGCATTAAACCTATGCATTGATAAGTATGAGCTTTGCTGGAAAATGTGCCCAAACCAAGACTGAGTAAAGCACGATTCATGAACATTTCTTTAAAGCTATATGCAAATTAAGTCAGGGTTGTGGCCCGATCACATATCATATATTATATGAGTCAGATTTGTTCAGCATTAGACATTTCCCATAGTCCAGGAGCCAGAAGGAGGAGGTTCATTTTCTGAAGCCACATACTGATGGAGACTATCCCCAATCAGAAAGTACAGTCCTACCAGGATCAGAGAACATCTGAAACTTGCAAACCGGTGACTTCTAACAAAAATTAATTTTTCATTCTGTGGAATCTCTTGGTCAATCAGCAGTTCCCCTGACAGCCATTAGGACCAACTGTGCAAGCGAGAGGGAGCAAGACGCTGTGATTAAACAGTCGAGAAAAAAACAGGGGGTGGTAAAGAGGAGAGAGACAGAGAGATTAGAGCTTAATACACATGCATGTGCACACGCACGCACACACACACCACGGTGCACACGACTTCGACAGATTTAACATGTTATCATTCAGAAAATTGTGTCCACTCCGATTCGTTGAGAGAGGTGCAACACAATAAAACAGCAGGGTGTTTCAAATGGGCCCAGCAGGTTGCTTAGCAAGCAGGTGTATCTACGTAATTATTATCTCTCTCTATCTTRTCTAATGTCTTTCTGTTTTGGACCAAACAATGTAAATGTTTTCTCTGGTGAATGCATGAGAATGTTATAAGAATCAGTATCCTTTGAATGTATATGTGTGTGGTCATTGTATTTATTTGTATAATGGGAAATGTATGTGCATATATTTTTGTGGATTATGTAAATGTGTTTTTCCTTGGCCATAATTACATTTTCGGTCCCACTATTCTCATGGCAGGCCCGTCTCCTGCCTGTGTCTCTGTCAAGTTGCCACTCTCTCCCACTCCCACTTGGCACAGTTTCCTGCCACTGCGTTTCTCGCCTGAAAACATGCACCAGAATATTCATTAGGCTCTGGGACAAGTAAATGGAAATATGAATGTTTCTCTGAAGGAGGCAGAAGGTATTGAGAGCAGCTCTGGTTTTAATTAGTGTCACAGTCATTAATTAGCAGGAACAAATAGAGGAGGGGGTTTGTAGAACGAGTTGTAGATATCACTAACCAATGGAGCCTGATGCACAAAGCTCAGTAGACAGGAAATAAATATAAATACAAGGCCTCAAGCTGTCGGGTTTAGCCGAAGATGTGTAGAACACACACATCACAACATATGCAGGGCATCAACAGACTCAACGAGCACCGCAAGTCACACTGAAATGGAAAAGTTCAGATGTTGCCATATGGAAAACAATTTTGTGTAGAATGAAACAATATACTTCAGTCTACTGTACTATCATGCAGTATTGTATTACAGTGTATAATTTCTTGTTGTTCAGATCTTTTCATGACTTCAAAATGGTATGACAATATTGCGTTTATCATAGCATAGCCTACAATTATGATTTAGCCTATTAAAGCACAAAAGCACATTCATTGGATTGGTAGTATACTTGTATTTCATTTTCATTACGAAATGGTGGACACTGGGAAATGTCAGTTTAGTGCCTTAAGTTTGATCATGTGAAAAGAACATTTAGCCTGGTTAGCATCTGAGCGCTTTGTGCTGCTCTAGGCAGTGGGCCTTTAATTAGGCTGAGGTGGTATAATCCCAGGGGGCTGAGAGGTGTTAGCTTTGAACACTGACTAAAGGAGATAATCTTGTTACACAGAGGTAGCTACACATAGTAACAGATACAAGTTAGGAAGATCTGCTCCTAGCTGTCGGATTCAATCTAACCCGCCTTAGTAATGCTTACACTATAGCCCACAAGTATACATGCCATATTTTCAAAACTGAAGCATCTGAGGGGGAGAGACCGCCTAGTGTATGAGTGTGTGTGAGACAGAGAGAGAGAAAGAGAGAGAGGGAGAATATGCATGCGTGCAAGAGAGAGCGAGCAGCAAATCACCTTCTGGCTACTCGTGTACTTTATGCTCTGTATTTTGGTCAATAATACTTCATCTTTATTGTTTAAGTGCTATTCTGGGTTTGTGTGCCTTTAAAAGACAGTAACATTCATCGTGCCCCATGATTTAACATCAGACGTTAAAAATCTCAGTGCCAAGCAACACAKAATAGATTATGGATCTAAACCATTTCCACTCATGTTACCGTCTGGACATTTTGTCTGCAGTCGGATGTGCAGCAACTGCCCTGAGTCAAGCGTGAAGGTCTATATAAAGACGGGTCACGACAATACATTTCTACAACGTTGACAGGACTTTTCAATGATTGTGTAACCTATCAGATTGCAGGCCAATTTTTGAGCATAACATTTCATTTTGGGCAAAGTGGGCAATGGATATACAGTATATTGTCTTGACTCTGTCCTCTTAGCCGCTTCACTTCACAAAACCTTATACTGCATGACCAAGTGGGCTTGACCCAATGCAAGGGCAGCAATAACTGTTAGCCACAAGACTAGTGTTCATTCCCCCTGCGCTCTCAGGTTAGGAGACCTATTGGAACAGTTGGTGCCGAAGAAGCACTCTCAGTGTCATTTTCTCAAGAGCGGACGAGCCATCATGCTCAACGGGGAAGCTTGACACCTACACAGGGATGACAAGAATGAGGACAATGACCCCAGCATGAAAGCCGAAGGTCCCACGCCTAGCAGTAAGGAAGAAAAATTGGCACACCAAGATGATAAATTCTACGTTCCTATCAGAGACTTTTGCCTTTCCAACAGGGAGAGGAGACATTGAACGTTCTATAGACGGCTTGCAGTTGCATCACAAAACACCCAGCAACCGAACCAGGCGCCATGTTAGAATACCAGAGACTACTGTCTAGTGGAAGTCCTCCAATTGTCCACATGGCTGGCTGCGTTCCGCTTCCACCGGAAATATTGGGAAGAGGCAGTGTTTACATACCTATTCAAGTAAGTAAACATATTTTGAAAATGATCAAAAACAATGTATTATTAGCTAGCCAGCTAGCTAGCTAACAGCCATGGAAGAGGGTGAAAGGATTAGCTAGCAGTTCCAGCTGTCCGGGAAGGGAAAGTAGGCTCCTCTGGATAGGGTAGGTACCTTTGTGGGAGGACAGTTCCAGCCCCTAGCGAGAAAAACTACGAGGAGCAAAATAATATTTAGTGCTGTCTAATTTTAGTATAATGCAGCCTGTTTCTTTGTGATGTTTTCTGTCCTCAGATACAGAGGAGTGAAACCTTGAATGCAGATAAAAAGGTCCCAATGAATGTCCCAAGAGAATAAGGGCACAACCTTGTTTACCATGTATTATATGTGTACCTATGATAGCAAAGTTTGTAAACAAAAATGCAGTTTAAAAGTCACACACAATGTATAAACCTATTACAACTGGAGCAGGCCAACCCTGCTGGTTGTGCAGGCTTCTGTTCCAGCCCAGCACTAACACACCCGATTCAATTTATCAAACCTAATTAGGTGTTAATTAGGTGTGCAATTGCTGGGCTGGAATAGAATTCTGCTCACCCAGTAGATCAGGGATCAGTGCAGTGATGTTGGCCARCTCTGGTATTTACTTTTTTTGTTCTTCTAAAACTATGCTTCAGTAATAATAGCCTACTTGTTACTAAGACATCTAACCTTTACATATGAGTTAGCTTACTTGTACACTTTGAAATTATATGAAATAATGTTGAGTCTTTGAAGTTACTAAGTGTTTAAACTTGTTTTCATTGTTAACTTAAAAGTATTATTCAAGCTGAATTAGTGTCGATATTGATTAATCACAGATCACAATCCTGCAATGATGAGGGGAAGGGAATCTGTCTCAAATTTTTCTGTGTTTCTGTGTTGTATTCTCAAATGAACATGACCTTTTTGTTCAGTCATAAGCTCTCCAATTAGTTTAATTTGATTGTCACTCTTTTTTTAGGATATCAGCCATGTAAACCAATTTTGCTGCTGATAATGGAATGCAGCCATAGGCCTACAGCAATGGTTCAAAACTCCAGTCCTCGAGTACTCCAAKAGCACACATTTGTGTTGTAGCCCCGGACAAAAATACCTTATTCAACTCATTGAGGGCCTGATGATTGGTTGACAAATTTAATCAGSRGTGCTTGTCCYGGGCTACTATAAAATTGTGTACTGTTATTTGTACCCGAGGACCACAGTTGGGAACCGCTGGCCAACAGTATGATGGCATTAGCCTTATGGGCATTTGCAATGCACCCCTTGACATTGTGCATCTGAAGCAGAGAATAGCTTAATTCACACAATGTTTACATATTGTTCAGCTATATGTTCTCATTTTAAAAATGATACCATTAGATAATGTACAGTGCATTCAAAAAGCATTCAGACCCCTTCCCTTTTTCCAGATTTTGTTACGTTATAGCCTTATTCTAAAATTAATTAAATACATTTTTTCCTCATCAATCTACACACAATACCCCATAATGTCAAAGCGAAGACAGGATTTAAAAAATATATACAAAATAAAAATCTGAAATACATTATTTACATAAGTATTCATACCCTTTGCTATTACACTCGAAAATGAGCTCAGATGCATCATGTTTCCATTGATCATCCTTGAGATGTTTCTACAACTTGATTGGAGTCCACCTGTGGTAAATTAAATTGATTGGACATGATTCGGAAAGGCACACCCCTGTCTATATAAGGTCCCACAGTTGACAGTATATGACAGAGCAAAAACCAAGCCATGAGGTCGAAGGAATTGTCCGTAGAGCTCCGAGACAGGATTGTGTCTAGGCCCAGATCTGCGGAAGGGTACCAAAATATTTATGCAGCATTGATGGTCCCCAAGAACACAGTGGCCTCTAACATTATTAAATGGAACAAGTTTGGAAGCACCAAGACTCTTCCAAGAGCTGGCTGCCCAGCCAAACTGAGCAATCAGGGGAGAAGGGCCTTGGTCAGGGAGGTGACCAAGAACCCGATGGTCACTCTGAAAGAGCTCCAGAGTTCCTCTGTAGAGATGGGAGAACCTTCCAGAACCATCTCTGCTGCACTCCACCAATCAGGCCTTTGTGGTACGGTGGCCAGATGGAAGCCAGTCCTCAGTAAAAGGCACATAACAGCCAGCTTGGAGTTTGCCAAAATGCACCTAAAGGACACTCTGTCCTTGGAGAAACAAGATTTTCTGATCTGATGAAACCAAGATTGAACTCTTTGGCATGAATGCAAAGCATCACGTCTGGAGGAAACCTGGCACCATCCCTAAAGTGAAGCATGGAGGTGGAAGCATCATGCTGTGGGAATGTTTTTCAGTGGCAGGGACTGGGAGACTAGTCAGGATCGAGGGGAAGATGAATGGAGCAAAGTACAGAGAGATCCTTTGACAAAAACCTGCTCCAGAGCACTCAGGACCTCAGACTGGTGCGAAGGTTCACCTTCAAACAGGACAATGACCCTAAGCACACAGATAAGACAACGCAGGAGTGGCTCCAGGAGAAGTCTCTGAATGTCCTTGACTGGCCCAGCCAGAACCTGGACTAGAACCTGATCGAACATCTCTGAAGAGACCTGAAAATAGCTATGCAGCAACCATCCCCATCCAACCTAAACAATTACAGTGCCCTGATGGTATAGGTGACCTGAAGAAGTGATATTCTAACATCAGGTGTGTTTTTCATTTGTTTATGTACTGTATGTTCACCAGCTGAACTRTATGAAGACACCCATGTCGACTGGATTCCCATTGTAAAGATGAACAATGCTGCAGTACCATCAGTTTTTACTTCTACTACTTTGTCCTTTTCCAGATACAGTATGAAAGAGACATCTCTCAGTTATACAAGATGGTTGTCATTATGCTGTGCTTTGGTCAATCTGATTCTGTTGTGCCATTGGAGTAGAGAGTACCTTCACCTTGTCACCATGACAAAAGTGCCCCCTTAAACCATATGAATATATAAAATGTAATTTGGAACAACATGTAAAATACTATTGTTTATGATATTGTAAACATACTGTACTTTAATAATAGGCTATATTGTTATATGAAATGAAAAGTATTGTTGTGTGTCATCTCTGCTTTGCCTTGCCCCATTGAATAATATGTATTTCTTATCGKCTAACTAATCTTTATTTATTTTAAAATATAAAAACATTTAGCATAGACAATGTCATTGTTGTMGTAGTCTTATCACAATGCCACCACCAAGTGCCACTCAGACAATCTGGGAGAAAAGTATCTGTCATTGAACTTGGTAGGAGTAGGTGTGTGTATGTTTTAAGCTAAGGATCTCATCAACTCCTGCTTCC
Source organism: Salvelinus sp. IW2-2015 (assembly GCF_002910315.2). Classification (NCBI taxonomy): domain Eukaryota; kingdom Metazoa; phylum Chordata; class Actinopteri; order Salmoniformes; family Salmonidae; genus Salvelinus; species Salvelinus sp. IW2-2015. The sequence goes on from NC_036858.1 coordinate 44,065,271, forward strand.
ATACATTTCACCACCTAGATTACAACAGTTGGATTTGCACTAAACAATTTAATTTKAGCAGGTACAAAAGGCATGTACAAAATCTAGTATGATGATTAGCCCCATAAACAGTGCATTGTTCCACATCTAGTTATGTTACAGCCTTATTCTAAAAAGTATTACATTATTTATTTTCCTCATCAATCTACACACAATACACCATAATGACAAATCAAAAACTTGTTTTTATACATTTTTGTAAATTCATAAAAAATWAAAACTGAAACATCACATTGTAAATTTGACATAACTATTCAGACCCTTTACTCAGTACTTTCTTGAAGCACCTTTGGCAGTGAATACAGCCTCAAGTCTTCTTGGATGTGATGCTACAAGCTTGGCACGATTACAGGCATTTTTCTCTGCAGATCTTCTCAATGTTTGTTTGGTTGTGTTTAATTCATTCAGGTGTTTTAGTGCTATACAAAGATGAAATATATTGTTGGGCTGGAACAACCAATAGTCAACACAGGAGGTTGTCCTATCCCATTGAGGCCTTTGTCCTATGATGTAATGTCCATACATTTTCACTTCTCTTATGAATAAAGTTCTCAGTAACACTTTAATTGACACCCAGCGTCATAACACATTCTAACACTGTCACAACCATGTCATAACAGCTGTCATAACCTGTCATAATATGGTCATAACACTGTCATGACACATATATTTAGACCTGTTGTGACACATATTGCATTTTATAAGAGTGTCAAAACCCACAAAACCTACCACACAAGGCAAAACATTACATTACACCGTAGCCTACAGTACTTGTTAACAGAATGTTTATGTTTAAAAACATTTTCTGAACTTGACCATTTTAAATTATCATTGTAATTGRGCACACAATGATGCGCACACATTGATGTTACTTTAATTAATATTTTTTACTTATCACTTATTTTTCTTAAAACTGCTTTGTTGGTTAATAAGGGCTTGTAACATGCATCTACTCCAATGCTTTGTTTCTGATGACTGGAATAAATGCAGAAGRAGATTTCAGGAGCAGGACAAGACACCATCTTTTTGACCTCAGAAACAAACGAATGGAAACTTCTTGGCAGGGAAAAAAACTTTGAATAAATGTTGACACTCTTACAGTATGTAGGTGTCAAAATCAGCCATAAAATTACACAATATATGTCACAACAGGTGTAAATATACAGGTCATGACAGTGTTATGAACATATTATGACAGACTATGACAACTTATTTCAGCTGTTATGACATATTATGATATGGTTATGACCTRGTCATAACGTGTTATGATGCTTGATATCAAGTAAAGTGTTACCAAGTTCCCAAAAAATGATAATTGGGTCAGMACCACGGGAGTTCTTTGGGACAATAATGTCCTACAACTATATGTACGTCATATTGTAACATTTTTATCTCCCCTTTTCGTGGCTAAAAGGGATCCAGGTTTTGTCAAATTAATGTCATATTTTAATTTTCGTAGCATATTAGAAGAACTTAAGCAGCAGGTTAGGAGAATTAACATAGCAGCTTATGAGAACTAGGTTAAGGTTAGGAAAAGGGTTAGGGTTAGCTAAAATGCAAAAAACGTTGACGTTAATTTGACAAAAGCTGGATCCCTTCTAGCCATGAGCCCTTTTCATACATCTAGATTGCATGGTTGTATTCAAGACAAGGTTGTTTTTAGTGATCTGTTGTCAGTGTCAGCAGAGTAGGCCTAGGCTACCATCGACTCTGCTAATGTCTCCAGTCACATAAAGTGTAGTAAAATTGTATGAAATGTTTATTATAAGCCACATTTTCCCCATGCAAAGGAAAGAAACGTCTTCGATATAGCCTATAGGCCTATGTCACTACGTTCTCATTAATAGCCTAAATTATGACTATCCAATCTACTAATCACATTAGGAATAGTAGGCTTACATTAGTCTGTAAATGCGAAGATAGATGCATGCAATCCTTTGTTATAAAGGTGCAATTTCATGGTGAACAAAATAGCTTTCCCAAAACTTGAAACTCACATGACACATGCTAATAGCTAGACTACAAGCTATCGAGCTAGCTAATGTTGACTAACTTAGTCTTGTTGTTAACACCTGGTTAGAATAACAGCTAAACTAAACTTGAAATCGATCAGACTTACCAGTGATGAAATGATCGGAGCAGACCCTGTACTGATAGCCGTCTGGGTTCAGGTCTTGACGGGCAAAAAGGTTTCTTAGCTTTTCTGACAGTTCAGGTGTTGTTGTCGAAAGAGTTGATACGGTGGTCTTTCAACATGGCTGCCAGGAGGTGGCAACCCTCTATAGTTGCAGGAAGTCACCAACAAATGCCACTACTTGAGTTCATTATTAGAAGCTGTATGATTATATCCCATTGTGATTTTAAAATACCATTAAAGTAGAGATAAATGATTATAAATTCAGCCCTTATCTCTCATTGTCTCTCCCACTCTCCTGCCTATTAACACCTTATCAGTAGACCTCTTATCTTTGTGCTGAATATCACCCTCCTTCCTAACTTACTTTGATTCGATTTTCCTTTTTTAAAATCTGTTCTATTAATCGAGTCYTTTATGGAAAGAGGGATATCTTTGGAGGTGACGTGCAACAAGCTAATAGTCTCTGTCTGAAGTGGTCTAGACCTTATCATGTTTCACCTATGCTGCTCCTAAACATTATCTAGTAGACCATTAGTATAGTGCAGTTGTCACAAAGGCGACAGTGGCTATTAAATACTATCCTAGGGAAGAAAAAACTTTATGAGGAACCTGGCTCTGCAGAGGAAGCCTGTCTTTTTAAGATACACCGCTTAAGAACATATTCTCTTCCTGGCCACACAGTGGTTCTGAGTAAAACTCAGAAGAACGTGTCAATAACCCAAAATATCTTCTCTGTCCATGAAGGCTCCAGCTGCAGTTTACAACAACTCAGCAGGGTCAGGCAGCCTGGAAAGACAAGTCAGTAATAGAGCTCAGGTGAATTCCCTGCAGATACAACACTTTATTTTCTCCATGCAGCAAACACTGGACAAGCCAGATGCTATTTTAAGGCAGTCTGACAAACCTCCAAGTTGATTTACAAACTGTATCAAGGGTTGATAGAGACTTTCCCRGAAGACATAAAACATGTAAAACAAAAATGTGAGAAACACCTGGTAGAAGCTATTGATGATGATGAATCGACATAGGTATGTTTGCATGCCCAGTCAAGTTCATATCATATCCGATATAAATTACTGCAGRTTAAGACCATCCATAGAACTTACTATATGCCAGTGAAACTGAATTACATGCAGAAATGTAATTCCTCTGCTGGAGGTGTGAAACAGAATAGAGGACATACAGTTGAAGTCGGAAGTTTACATACACTTAGGTTGGAGTCATTAAAGCTTGTTTGTCAACCACTCCACACATTTKTTGTTAACAAACTATAGTTTTGGCAAGTCGGTTAGGACATCTACTTTGTTCATGACACAAGCCATTTTTCCAACAATTGTTTACATACAGATTGTTTCACTTTTAACTCACTGTATCATAATACCAGTGGGTCAGACGTTTACATACACTAAGTTGACTGTGCCTTTGTCATCATTTGAGTCAATTGGAGGTCTACCTGTGGATTTATTTCAAGGCCTACCTTCAAACTCAGTCCCTCTTTGCTTGACATCATGGTAAAATCAAAAGAAATCAGCCAAGACCTCAGAAAATAATTGAAGACCTACACAAGTCTGGTTCATCCTTGAGAGCAATTTCCAAACGCCTGAAGGTACCACGTTCATCTGTACAAACAATAGCACACAAGTATAAACACCATGGGACCACTCTGCCGTCATACCGCTCAGCAAGGAGACGCGTTCTGTCTCCTAGAGATGAATGTACTTTGTTGCGAAAAGTGCAAATCAATTCCAGAACAACAGCAAAGGACCTTGTGAAGATGCTGGAGGAAACAGGTACAAAAGTATCTATATCCACAGTAAAACGAGTCCTATATGGACATAACCTGAAAGGCCACTCAGCAAGGAAGAAGTCACTGCTCCAAAACCACCATAAAAAAGCCAGACAACGGTTTGCAACTGCACACGGGGACAAAGATCGTACTTTTTGGAGAAATGTCCTCTGGTCTGACCATCGTTATGTTTGGAGGAAAAAGGGGGAGGCTTGCAAGCCGAAGAACACCATCCCAAACGTGAAGCACGGGGGTGGCAACATCATGTTGTGGGGGTGCTTTGCTGCAGGAGGGACTGGTGCACTTCACAAAAGAGATAGCATCATGAGGTAGGGAAATTATGTGGATATATTGAAGCAACATCTCAAGACATCAGTCAATAAGTTTGGCCCCAAATGGTCTTCCAAATGGACAATGACCCCAAGCATACTTCCAAAGTTGTGGCAAAATGGCTTAAGCACAACAAAGTCAAGGTATTGGAGTGGCCATCACAAAGCCCTGACCTCAATCCTGTAGGAAATTTGTGGGCAGAACTGAAAAAGCGTGTGCGAGCAAGGAGGCCTACAAACCTGACTCAGTTACACCAGCTCTGTCAGGAGGAATGGGCCAAAATTCACCCAACGTATTGTGGGAAGCTTGTGGAAGGCTACCCGAAATGTTTGACCCAAGTTAAACAATTTAAAGGCAATGCTACCAAATACCAATTGAGTGTTTGTTAACTTGTGATGAAAGAAATAAAAMCTGAAAAAAATCATTCTCTCTACTAGTATTCTGAAATTTCACATTCCTAAAATAAAGTGGTGATCCAAACTGACCTAAYACAGGGAATTTTTACTGGGATTAAATGTCAGGAATTGTGAAAAACTGAGTTTAAATGTATTTGGCTAAGGTGTATGAAAACTTCCGACTTCAACTGTATTTGCAAAGGTTATGTTCTTCTGAAGGCTGGCTGAATTCTGGCAAAGAGTATGTTCTTTCAGGTCAGCATGTCTACATTTTCTCCCTTCTCCCTGTTTTTGTTTGCTTGGAACTGTTGATACTGGAGACTTATCTGAAGAAATTGTGTAACCAGGCATRTATAGCGACAAAGAAATGAATTGCCATTAATTGGAAGTTTGGTTATCCTCCCACAATGTCAAGTTATGTATCACCAGCATTGATTTACTATCAGATTAAGGGTATACTGAGCAACTTTCATAAGGTCTAGATGCCTTATATCGAAACATGGCCACGTCAGGGGAAATACCTATTTAGCTGCTGGGCTTCTCAGTGCTGGACATGGGGGTCTGCCGTTCTTTGYGTTGTCACTCTGGTTTGGCCTAATACACTCAACACCAATAATTAATCTTTCACAAAGATCCTAAAGTTGAGTGGGGTGTGTTGGGGCACTGCAGGGTGGTAGCCCCCTAGGGACAGGACGGGGCGACCCAGCTATATTGAAGCAGATGCTAAACTACAGGACTATTTTGCTATCACAGYCTGGAACATGTCCCGGGATTCAACACCAAATCAGTCACTGGCTTCWTRAATAAGTGCATCGAGGACGTCGTCCCCACAGTGACTGTACGTATATACCCCAACCAGAAGTWATGGATTACAGGCAACATTCACACTGAGCTAAAGGGTAGAGCTGCCGCTTTCAAGGTGCAGGACTCTAACCCGGAAGCTTACAAGAAATCCCGCTATGCCCTGCGACAAACCATCAAACAGGCAAAGRGTCAATACAGGGCTAAGAATGAATCATACTACACCGGCWKCGACGCTCGTCGGATGGGGCAGGGCTTGCAAACTATTACAGACTACAAAGGGAAGCACAGCCGCGAGCTAACCAGTGACACGAGCCTACCAGACGAGCTAAATCACTTCATGCTCGCTTCGAGGCAAGCAACACTGAGGGATGCATGAGAGCATCAGCTGTTCCGGACGACTCTGTGATCACGCTCTCCGTAGCCGACGTGAGTAAGACCTTTAAACAGGTCAACATACACAAGGCTGCGGGGCCAGACGGATTACCAGGACGTGTGCTCCGGGCATGTGCTGACCAACTGGCAGGTGTCTTCACTGACATTTTCAACATGTCCCTGATTGAGTCTGTAATACCAACATGTTTCAAGCAGACCACCATAGTCCCTGTGCCCAAGAATACAAAGGCAACCTGCCTAAATGACTACAGACCCGTAGCACTCACGTCCGTAGCCATGAAGTGCTTTGAAAGGCTGGTAATGGKTCACATCAACACCATTATCCCAGAAACCCTAGACCCACTCCAATTTGCATACCGCCCAAACAGATCCACAGATGATGCAATCTCTATTGCACTCCACACTGCCTTTTCCCACCTGGACAAAAGAAACACCTGCGTGAGAATGCTATTSATTGACTACAGCTCAGCGTTCAACACCATAGTACCCTCAAAGCTCATCACTAAGCTAAGGAACCTGGGACTAAACACCTCCCTCTGCAACTGGTTGCTGAACTTCCTGACGGGTCGCCCCCAGGTGGTGAGGGTAGGTAGCAACACATTTGCCATACTGATCCTCAACACTGGAGCTCCCCAGGGGTGAGTGCTCAGTCCCCCCCTGTACTCCCTGTTTACCCACGACTGCATGGRCAGGCACGACTCCAACACCATCATTAAGTTTGCAGACGACACAACAGTGGTTCAGTGGCCTGATCACTGACAACGACGAGACAGCCTATAGGGAGGAGGTCAGAGACCTGGCCGGGTGGTGCCAGAATAACAACCTATCCCTCAAGGAGATGATTCTGGACTACAGGAAAAGGAGGACCGAGCACGCCCCCATTCTCATCGACGGGGCTGTAGTGGAGCAGGTTGAGAGCTTCAAGTTCCTTAGTGTCCACATCAAKAACAAACTACAATGGTCCAAACACACCATGGCAGTCGTGAAGAGGGCACGACAAAGCCTATTCTCCCTCAGGAAYATTTGGCATGGGTCCTGAGATCCTCAAAAGGTTCTACAAAAGGTTCTACAGCTGCAACATCGAGAGCATCCTGACCAGTTGCATCATTGCTCGGCCTCCGCAAGGCACTTCGCAAGGCACTTCAGAGGATAGTGCGTACGGCCCAGTACATCACTGGGGCAAAGCTGCCTGCCATCCAGGACCTCTACACCAGGCGGTGTCAGAGGAAGGCCCTAAAAATTGTCAAAGACKCCAGCCACCCCAGCCATAGACTGTTCTCTCTACTACCGCATGGCAAGCGGTACCGGAGTGCCAGGTCCGGTACCGCTAGGACAAAAAGGCTTCGCAACAGTTTTTACCCCCAAGCCATAAGACTCCTGAACAGGTAACCAAATGGTTACCCAACTATTTGCATTGTGTGCCCCACCCACCCCTCTTTTACACTGCTGCTACTCTCTGTTTATCATATATGCATAGTCACTTTAACTATACATTCATGTACATACTACCTCAATTGGCCCGACCAACCAGACATTTGAAAATAACATTAGCAAGGCTATTTACAGACACTGGTTAGTCATTGGCTAACCGGGCTATCTGCATTGTGTCACACCACCTGCCAACCCCTCTTTTTACGCTACTGCTACTCTCTGTTCATCATATATGCATAGTCACTTTAACCATACCTACATGTACATACCACCTCAATAAGCCTGACTAACCAGTGTCTGTAAATAGCCTTGCTAATGTTATTTTCAAATGTCTTTTTACTGTTGTTTATTTCTTTACTTACCTACACACACACACACACACACACACACCCACACACACACACACCTTTTTTTCCGCACTATTGGTTAGAGCCTGTAAGAAAGCATTTCACTGTAAGGTATACCTGTTGTATTTGGCGCACGTGACAAATAAACTTTGATTTGCAAGTAAAAAGAGCTCTAGAGTACTATTAAGCRTATGAGATTAATTATATGGAGGATTTGCTATTTCTGTGTGAGGATTATGTGTTTTTTTGTGTGTGTTTTTTTTGTTTCCAAACCTTTCCCTTGGGAACTAAAAAAATAAAAGAGCAGAACTGCACGCTGACCAGGTCGCTCAACTTGTGTTGAGTTATTTTTTTAATTTTACCCCTTTTTCATGGTGTCCAATTGGTAGTAGTTACTGTCTTGTCTCATCGCTGCAACTCCCGTACAGACTCAGTAGAGGCAAAGGTCAAGAGCCATGCGTCCTCCGAAACACAACCCAACAAACTGCTTCTTGACACAACACACATCCAACCCGAAAGCCAGCCGCACCAATGTGTCAGAGGAAACACCGTACACCTAGCGACCTGGTCAGCGTGCACTGCACCCAGCCCGCCACAGAAGTCGCTAGTGCACGACGAGACAAGGATATCCCTGCCAGCCAAACCCTCCCTAACCCGGACGACGCTGTGCCAATTGTGCACCGCCCCATGGGCCTCCCGGTTGCGGCCAGCTGCAGCAGAGCCTGGTGGCACAGCTAGCACTGCGATGCAGTGCCTTAGACCACTYCGCCACCCGGGAGGCCCGAGAGTTGAGTTATTGACTAGACTGGTTGGGGTCGGGCGTACAGTCGGCTCGGGCTAGCTGGTTGATCTGGCTGAAATTTGTCTTAATAAAGACAATTKAAATTATTTGTATTTTTTCAAGAGTTGTTCATTTGTTAGGCTATTGGTTAAAGGTGCAACACAATATTTACTGTTGAATTACCTTTGATCTAGTTCCGTCTTAATCACTTAAACATATTTAATAATGATCTCTTACCTGGCTTGATGACTGTGGGCATTTTTCCTCATTTTATGTTCTAAATAGAGACGGCAAARTGGATTGTGTAAAAATGCAGGAAATGAGCTTTAGATGCCTCAGAAAAGACCCTCGCCAGGTTATGTTCCCCTCACTTCTAAAAAGTGGCACCCCTGCTTGGAAACAACATGTAGATGTTGAATTGAGATCTGTGCCCAGTGGGAAGCCACTAGAATATTTTACAACGCTCCCTCTGATGTGTATCAAGGTGATGCTTGTAAAAGCAAGTCAGATATGGTCTTCTATCACAATGCTATGCATGAATCAAAACGTGTTTTTGCCACACTTTTAAATAACTCTAATCAGTGGAGTGTGTAAATTGCACACTCCAAATTGCTTTTCATTGCACTGAAATAACATATTCTTCTCTCAAGAGATGTAATAAGTTATTGGAGCACAATGATTCAGATCAATAGCCACACAAGTTCATGCTTTACATTAGCTGTATGTTGGAACCAGCAGACAAGGGAGATGGAATTACTTTAATCTGAACTAATTATTTGTATTGAATAAGCATGTGTATGTGGATAATGTGAGGACACATATTAAATAATTTTAATTTGATTTTTTGTTTTGTTTACTTTAACCAATAATGGCCTTAGCTATCTGAGAATTGTGCTTTGGTGCAGAAATGYTCCATGAAAGCACATTTCGTCATCCATGTAGGCTACTTTTAATTTGTTGTAAATGAGGGACACAAAGTATATTGTAAGCAGGTGCTTCCGAACAAGTGTGGTTCCTGAGTTAATTCAGCAATTATAACATCTCACCATGCTTAGGGTCATGTATAAAAATGCAGTTGCCCATTATTTTGGWTACCATGGCTAGAAGAAGACATCTCAGTGACTTTGAAAGAGGAATCTTAAAGGTTTAAATGGTGTGTGTGTGTGCGTGAGAGAGACAGAAAATAATATTTGCTAAAAAGCTATTTTTGTTTATTTTTCACAATTTTWATTTAAAACAATCACCGTAAGGTACTTAATTGCTACCCAGAAATGATTTGACATTGAGATAAAACGAATTGCATTGTAGCTTTAATTATACAGGTGAAATGACTCAACTCACTAGTGTCATTACTGTGTTAATTACGGCAGTCTAATTTTGCCAAGGAGCCCTAAGCTTGCATTTGTCACCATGATGAGGACAATGAGAAAAAGAGAGCGTGTGAGAGAAAGAGAGCTAGGCAGAGATAGGGAGAGATATGGAAAGAGAGGGAGACAGTGAGAGGCTGTGGAAAAGTGAGACATATTCACGAGAGAGAGGGGGGGAGCTCTCACCTCATCTGGGACCTGTCTCTTGTCTCTGACAGTYCCAGGCTGCAGCAGCTCCATCTGGCCTGTTAGCACTTGGTGCTCAGGGGTTCTTCAACTAACAACCCAAGCCTTCAGCAAAGGCTGAGAGCTGCTACCCATGGCTAAGTGTCAAGACAGAGTCCTCATCATCTCACTGAGGATGTCCACACTACCAGGCAGGTACATGGGGAGCCACATTTTGGAGTGGCATTAGATAGCCTAGTGGTTAGAMCGTTGGGCCACTAACCGAAAGTTTGCTGGATCGGAATCCCTGAGCTGACAAGGTAAAAATCTGTTGTTTTTCCCCTGAACAAGACAGTTAACCCACTGTTCCCTGATAGACTGTCATTGTAAATACAAATTATTAACTGACTTGCCTAGTTAAATAAAGGTTAAAAAAAAATACATTGAGTGTACAAAACTGCTCTTTCCATGACATAGACAGACCAGGTGAAATCTATGATCCCTTATTGATGTCACTTGTTAAATCCACTTCAATCAGTTTATTTTTTTTACCTTTATTTAACCAGGCAAGTCAGTTAAGGACAAATTCTTATTTACAATGACGGCATACACCGGCCAAACCTGGACGATCCTGGGCCAATTGTGCGCCACCCTATGGGACTCAGACGGATGTGATACCGCCTGGGTGTGTATGAGAATGAGAGAGGTTAAACACTTCTTAAGGCTAGGGGGCAGTATTAGGAAGTTTGGATGATTGACGTGCCCAAAGTAAACTGCCTATTACTCAGGCCCAGAAGCTAGGATATGCATTGGATAGAAAACACTCAAAAGTTTCTAAAACTGTTAAAATYATGTCTGTGAGTATAACAGAACTGATATGGCAGGTGAAAACCCGAGGAGAATCCATCCAGAATTCTTTTTTTTTGAGTTCACAGTCCATTCAAATGCTTGTCTATGGGATATTCCTCCCAGATTGCAGTTCCTATGGCTTCCACTAGATGTCAACAGTCGGTAGAAAGGGTTTCAGGCTTGTTTTTTGAAAAATMTGTTTGTAGTTGTAGTTTTTCGAGGTGGCTCTCATTTTGACTGTAGTCTTGTGGCGCGCGTGGATGAGGGCGCGCACTTCGTTATTTATCTCCGGTATTGAACATACTACATTCTGTCTTAAATTTAATTGTTTATTTACATATTAGGGTACCTGAGGATTGATTAGAAACGTTGTTTGACTTGTTTGAACAAAGTTTATTGGTAACTTTTGGGATTTGTTTGTCTGCATGTTGAACGAGTGGAACGGSTGGATTACTGAATCAAACACGCCAACTAAACTGACTTTTTTGGGATATAAAGAAGGACTTTATCGAACAAAACTACCATTTGTTGTGTAGTTGGGACCCTTGGGATGTCAAACAGAGGAAGATCTTCACAGGTAAGTGATTTATTTTATCACTATTTCTGATTTTTGTGACAATGCTGGTTTGGAAAATGTTTTTAATGCTGGTGTATGCGGGGCGCTGTCGTCAGATAATCGCATGGTATGCTTTCACAGTAAAGCCTTTTTGAAATCTTACAAAGCGGTTGGATTAACATGAAGTTAAGCTTTTAAACAATGTAAGACACATGTATTTTCATGAATGTTTAATATTACGATTTTTGTATTTTGAATTTCGCGCCCTGCAATTTCACCGGATGTTGTCGAGGTGGGTCGTTTGCGGCACGCCTTGCCCAAAGAGGATTTATTAACTTCTTGCGGATCAGTGGGACGGTACCTGGCCAACATCCGGTGAAATTGCAGAGCGCCAAATTCAAATTAAATTACTATAAATATTAAACTTTCTGTAAATCACAAGTGCAATACATCAGAATAAAGCTTAACTTGTTGTTAATCCAGCCGCCGTGTCATATTTCAAAAAGGCTTTACAGCGACAGCAAACCATGCGATTATCTGAGGACAGCYCCCAGCACACAAATGCATAACAAATCATTTTCAACCAGGGAGTTGCGACACGAAAGTCAGAAATAGCGATATAATATATGCCTTACCTTTGAAGATCTTCTTCTGTTGGCACTCCAAAAGGTCCCAGTTACATTACAAATGGTCCTTTTGCTCGATACACTCCTTCTTTATATCCATAAAAACTCAGTTTAGCTGGCYCGCTTCAGTCAATAATCCACTCGTTTTCRCTCCTTCAAAATGCATACAAAATTAATCCCAAACGTTACCAATAAACTTATCCAAACAAGTCAATCAACGTTTATAATCAAACCTTAGGTACCCTAATACGCAAATAAATGATACAATTTAAGACGGAGAATCGTTATTGTCTTTACCGGAGAAAAATACCAAAGAATGTGCTCTCATTCACGCGCTTGGAAACACTACTGCCAAAATGGGAGAACCCTAGAAAAACRACCATTTCTGGCTAATGTTTCCAAAAACCAGCCTGAAACTATTTCTAAAGACTGTTGACATCTAGTGGAAGCCCTAGGAACTGCAATCGGGCACGATTTTGCCCTATTATAAAAGTGCCCAGCCATTGAAATCAGTGGTAGGATGAAAACAATATTTTTTGGGATGGTTTGTCCTCAGGGTTTTGCCTGCCATTTCAGTTCCGTTATACTCACAGACATTATTTTAACAGTTTTAGAAACTTTAGAGTGATTTCTATCCGAATCTACCAATTATATGCATATCCTAGCTTCTGGGCCTGAGTAGCAGGCAGTTTACTTTGGGCACGCTTTCATCCGGACGTCAAAATACCGCTCCCTATCCCAAAGAAGTTAAAGAATGATTTTTAAGCCTTGAGACAATTGAGACATGGATTGTGTATGTGTGCCATTCAGAGGGTGAATGGGCAAGACAAAAAATGTAAGTGCCTTTGAACGGGGTATGGTAGTAGGTGCCAGGCGAACCGGTTTGAGTGTGTCAAGAACTGCAACATGCATGTGTATGCCTGAGCACACTGCCCATACTCAGCAGCACTAAAGCATCTGTCACATGGTCCTAGATCTGGAAAACGGCGTGACTTTCCATAGCTTTACTGAACCATGCTCTTCATATATTGGTCTATAGGGGATAACAATGCCACTAATGATGGTGGCTCGGTCACACATTGAACTTCCTCTGTATTTTCTTATGGTATTTGAATTTGCCAACAAAACATGAGACATAGGGGACTMCTGTGGCCCGTGGCACTGTCAAACAATGTTTATGGTTCGGGATGTGTGGCGCTGTGTTTTGGACTTTATTGCCATCCTCTTCCTTGATAACAGCCCTATAAACAGGCACAGAACAGATGGGGGCACACAACCCCAGAAGCTCAACACAACTTGTCTGCACAATTCTCTCCATTATTCCCATCCAAAGTCCAACAGTGGTGAAAGAGGGCATTGGAAGTGCAGGAATCTCCCATTCAGCTYATGCTGTTTTCTTTAAGGTGACTCTAAAAAGTACAACAAACATCTGGTAGGGGGAAAGCGGTGTCCGCTGATGAAGCTTCCCCYGGTTTGACAGCTGCTACGTCATCACAACGTCAGGTTCATGACAATGGAGAGGTCCATTCCCCCTGTCTCTATGAGATCAACCTACACACAATTAATTCTCTGTTGTGTTTGACTTACAGGGGAATAGTTTGGTCTGACATTAGCTTGTTAGTAGATGGATGAACTAATTACCCACACATATCCCCACTCTTRCGCTCTCGACCCTACCTGTATTTTCTACATTTCTCAAACAGCAAGTTGCCTATGTTTAGCTTGCCTGTATTTTGATTGACAAACTGACAACGTCAGACAGAGGGTGTCAAGGACAAGTGAAATTYTAGAGCAGCAGTTCCCCCAGGGAGGTTTTGAATGGTTTGCGTTAAAAAATGTATTTGTTGTTTTTGTGTTTGTTGGGTATGGTAAAAATATATATACTGTATATATAACAATAATATATACATTTTTAACTTATTTATTATTGATTCATTTTTTTTCTTCTCCGGTCTGAACTTAAACGACTAAAACCAGGTAGAACGTGTGTWGAAATGATAATGAACATGATTTTTTWAAATAACTTAACCTCTGAACAATGTTTCTTCATCAAATCTAAATATTTCTATAGATACTGTAGAGATATTAGCAGCGCAATTTAGCAGATTTGGTTTATTTTMTGGTCTCAAACCAGTGAGCATAACATTCTTCATGAAGAATATGGGCAAAATTGAATTATTGACAATGAAAAAGGAGGAGGGACTGTATATACTAACAATATAGCATTAAACAAACAGTAGTTTTACAGATTGAATTTTGGCACACAAAAAAAACACAACGCAAATATTGGGTCGCAGCTGAGACAACCTGGTTCAATATGGCTAAACCAGTTGAGAACCACTGCTATAGAGTTCACAACCATACAGCATTCCAGTGCATTCAAAGCACTTGCACCACAAAATTGTGGTGGCAGGGTAGCCTAGTGGTTAGAGTGTTGGGCTAGTAACTGAAAGGTTGCAAGTTCAAATCCCTGAGCTGACAAGGTACAAATCTGTCGTTCTGCCCCTGAACAAGGCAGTTAACCCACTGTTCCTAGGCCGACATTGAAATTAAGAGTTTGTCCTTAACTGACTTGCCTAGTTAAATAAAGGTAAAATTAATAAAAAATCCCACACTCCCAAAATCTATGTGAAAGAAAGGAACATTTTGCAGTTAATTCAATTTCAAGGGTTGTAATACAAAACGCATACATTTCAACAATGTATGTAATAACGTGAAGCTCAATAGATATGCACCAGTAGCTAGATGATTGAATATTAGCAGCATATTTATGTGATTATTCTGGATATGCTGCAATCATATCCCCTCTGTGCTTTGCTAAGCCTGTTTTGCTCTAGGCATTGTATCACTGGTTTACTTGAATATATTGGTGTTAAGAAGACCTATATCTTTAAATAAAAATATCTTCAATATAATCTGTGTCCTAAACACTTTTTTTCCCACTCAATCCACTGCGAGGATGATCTATGTTGTTWTTACATTGTTCCCAGGCTTTTGCTGCCCATTGAAAGCATGATACGGCTAATTTAAAGCAGAAGGCTCTCACTTATTGGTTGTAAACGTATTGCTCTGACATGGATGAAGGGGCATTATAGTATTATGGGCTCAGTTTGGGAGTTGTGCCAGTAGGTATAATTGTGGTCTACAGTCAAACAGCCTCTCAGACTCTCCTGAAAGGCCTCATATTTACTGCCAGTTTCATTATCTTTATGGATGTACTGTAGCACCGCAGTSATTAGAGAGGCATCAGATCTCAAATTCTAACTCTCTGAGCACCTCCAATATTATGTACTTGATAAAATAAGAGTCCTTTATAAACTAGTCATGTGTTCATCAAAGTGAAGTCAGTTTATTTCATGTTTTTCTCTCAATGTCAGATTTCTGAAGCTTTTTTTTTGCCATTTAGGGTACTGCATTTTTGGCTGCCATTGGATAAATTGCAAACAAAATGTATGCTTCATAACATCGCAATGATATTTGCATTTCTGTTTTATTATGTTACACCCCAAAAAGGAACAGTATGGTGGTAGTAGTAGTAGTAAAGCCATGTGTTTAGGATTTGAACACATAACTAAACACATTTCTGTGATACTTTTTAAATGTGTCAAGGCATTTAGAATTTCAATGAAAATGCATCACAGTGTTTAGAATGTAAACACCAAGTCTCCAATAAGTGGCTGCCTAGGTGAATGTGTTTCAATTAAGAGTTAACACTTTGTGACCACATTTTATACATTCCATACGGCCTTTAGTTATGGCCTCGTTATCCTCAACAATGTGGTCTGAAAATCCTGGCTCATGGGCCACATCAGACCTCCAAGTCACAATACGCAGGTTTGTGATGTGATTAGTAGTTCCTATCTGAATCCATCCAGAAGGAAAAACCACCAATTGGAATAGTTTATCACCCACAACCTGCACTTAGAAGGACTAAACAAGAAATACTACCTAAACCATCTAAACTGGACCAACCATGTCAGTAATGGGTGCAATAAGTCCAACCCCTTCCAGATTGGATATGTTTAGACTGTACATTATTTATCTTTGTAAAGTATAAAATAAATTAATCAATTTGCATGAGGAATAATACAGTAGATATTAAAACAAACTATTCTAAAAATCAACCTGCAACAAAGCATGCTGGGAAATATGATAAAGTGGCCCCTCTCATGTCTCTTTCACTCTGAGTTAAAGGAAATTAAATCAACACAGTCGAGTAACAACAACAATACCACGCGACTGAAAATAATCAAATGTCCTGTTTTGTGCTGAAATGTAGGTAAGTTGACACTGCTAACACTGATCTGAATAAAAGGCATTGAAAGTCACATGAATTTCGATTGACTAAATGTGTTCTAAACAGGACGATGAGAAAGTAAACACTAGTGTTTAAAATCTGAACACTTAGGAGATATACAGTAGGTGTTCTCCAGGTTGGAAACTGAGTGAAAAAAGCTGACTAGCATGTTTAATCTTGCATTCTAAACGCCTGCGTTGAAGATGAGAACACTTATTGTCAAATCTAAATGCCTAATGTTTAAGTTTTAAACAAATTTGTTTAATGTTTCATGGTTTTACAGTGTAGTAGTAGTAGTAGTAGAAGTAGTAGTAGTTGTAGTAGAATATCATTGGTCTTGGGAGGATAGCTCAGAGTATATCTGGAACACATCTGACAATTTGACATTGTTCCATGAAAAATCATTGCCCCATTACGTTTTTTTCAGTAGGGGAAGAAGCTTAAATATGCATGTGATGAGAATTCTCCCACTGCCCTCCCACCCTCTCAAGTAGGTTTACAGTTTTTCTTTCAAGCTCATTAATGCTAGATGCAGCAGTTGTTTCCATGGAAACCATTTAAGAACACTGCTTTTATACAGGTTCTAAATGATAAGAATAATATGTTCCGTCGTATTATGTCTTTGTGTGGTTGAACTTTGTTACGCCTAAAGCCCCTGGACCCTGAGCTGTTGAGGAGACCTCGGCTTTAATCCGGTTTAGGTAAAAATTAAACATGATTTGAACATTGCATCATGTGTTGATAGACACAATCTATTGCATCAAGGACAGCAACTTCTCATATGTATAATTATCATATATATTCTCTGGTATCTGTGCAGAAGGTAAAGGCCGCTAGCAGTGGCTAACAATGACTAAATAGCTTGTAGCCAATTATCTGGTTAGCTGCTGATGGCTAGGTGGTTCTGGCTATAAGGTCTAAAAATAAAAAATAATAGCGGTTCCGTATCACATTGGGTTAGGCAGGTTACCGGAAGGTATAATTGAATTAAAATGGAAAAGCGATTGAAAATAAAATTGAAATATATACAAAAAGGACAAAAAATACAAAAGTACACGAGAGGACGAACAAAACACGTCTGCACTGCTACGCCATCTTGGAGCTCGTAATATAATCCTTTTATTCATTTGTCAGGTTGTGATTTTTATTCTAGAGCAGTGGTCACAAACCGGTCGATCGGGATCTTCAAGGCATTCCTAGTCAATCACCAAACATTTCTGTAGAAAAGACAACGATAAAGGCAAAAAGGCCTGCACACTTGATACAGAAGCCCTGCGCATCGGGTAGGCAAAGTGTTCCCATTTTGAACCATTTAATTTGTCTGAAAAGACAAACTCCGCTTAAAACAAATCTGAGCGGTACTGTAGATCTCGGCTTGCTTTTTCACTGAGAAAGTGATCTTGACTAGAAAAGGTTAGTGACCACTGTCCTAGAGGCACCAGGATCAATCAAACTAACCAAGGTGCTTTTTATTTCCCCAGATTTAAGGTCTCCGTGTTCGGACTGTTTCTCTCGCTCCTCAATCTCTTTCTCGCCCTGTGAATTTCTCGCTACTCGCAGGGCCTTTGAAACAACCTTCCGCCTAATGAGCCTACGTGACCTTGGCTGGCTTTAGTTGAATAATAAATGACCAGATCTTATCGAAGGCTCCGCTTGAGAAGACTTGCTTTGGATAGGCATAGAAAGTGGACATGCAGGCAGACAGAAGAAGGTGAGGCAGGGCACCTTCTATGACTGATTATTAGGAATGGAGGGTGACTAACTCTCAGAGAGCACCTAAACCGTATATTAATGTCATTTAAAGTGTTAATGTTGATGTTATCTTTATTATCATCATTATAATGTTGTGGTATAGGTAGTAGAAACAGTATAATATTATGCATTAGTGTGAGGGGAAGTAGTATCTCATTTGTCGTGACGAGAAGAAAAAAGGCAGGAAAATGTGAAAAAAAAAATCTTCTGCAGCAATGACAAAATGCATAAGATTTTTGTGAGCAGTCACCCCCCACTGATTCAGCGACATACAGTACATACTGTAGATTTGGTGTGCACATATCAAACAGAGGCACTAGACATCATTTTCTGAAAACCCTGACTTAGCCAATCAGTGTTTGTCTTTCTCTCTTATCAAACCGACAACGGTGCAGATTTGTATTGTATGTAGGGCAAGCTACCGTAGATTTGGGAATGTCCAGTCCAAGCAGTTGGAGGGGATGAGTTTACATAGAGAGAAAATTTGAAAATGGAGACTTGAGTGAGGATGGGAAGGTGAATGAGAGATGGCCAGTTAGCACTTAAAGGAGGAGAATTGGAGGGATCCAGTTTTATTTGAGCAGCTCAGAGCCTTATTACAGCCCCATAACTGGATTTCCAGTCCCAGCTGAACTTAATGGATGGATGGGGGCTTTCATCACTTCCCCACACATCTTTTAGTGCTGTAAGCTGACCGGGCACAACACATACACACTATTCAGGGACCCAAACAAAACCTGATGCTGAGAGAAGTGTTGCAATTTTGAAAAGCGAGGGGGGACCAGACGGCTGAGAGTTTCAAGGAGGCTTGGCATTAACATCACCGATGAAGCTCGCCATGGGGTGTCTAATCCCCTACAAAAACCAGACCCAAAATCCTAAGGCACACACTCAAGGACAACAGTGACTTCTTGTGACGCACTTCTGAGATGTTCCCTTATTAAAATTGGACAGTGCTGCTCCGATAGAGGGGGATATTCCCTTATAATGGCCAATGCCAGATGTGTAGCCCCCAGCTTTGCTATTTGCTTTCATAGTAGCATTTCATTTTGGCCAAAAACAACTTAAAGCAAAAAGCAGCGTGGAACTGTCCAGGTCACATGTCCAGTTGCCAAGAACGCTAACCTTTTTCCCTCAGATGCACACACAGTGACCCAGTCATAGTAGCACAGCTTTGGACCAACTCCCTTAGGAAACATGACTGTTTTTTGAAGTAGTTTTTGAAGTAGTTTTTGAAGTAGTGCATCTTGAATTTGCACTGTTTAGGGGTCATACACCATCTATCAACCATCAAGGTTATGTGCTATACAAGGTACAAAGACGTAATATGGACCACCTAACTTTTCTTCCTTACCTCTGTAATCTAATGTCGTTTCAATTCATTCCAATCTCAGAAGCAGCAGGCCTTGAAATCAATTAAATCACCACTATTCACAGTAGCTTCATCAGCAGCACTACATATTAAATGCATTCACTCTGAGTTCTGGAACAAAGTCTTTAGATAATCCCCCCCCATCCTTTGGAGCAGTGAATCTCCCACCTAGTTACCATAGCAACTAAATGTCAATGTGTTTGTAGGCGGATCGGCTACACCTAGTTCCTCCCCATCTTTTCTGAGAAGTGTCTGTTAATGTCCTGCGAATACAAACAGCAGTAGGAAACTGACAGCGATCAACTCTGTCAGCTGATACTACTGAAGACTAGAGGCACCAGTCCACTGTATCAGCCAGCACAGCAGGCACTGATCTCTCTAATTATGATCAGAGGCTTTAACCCATATCCTTGTCATCATTCAGTAACGGAATCAGAAGCATTACGGATTGATCTGTATCTTCACACGCTGCATTTACAAACACAGGTAAAAAAAAAACGTTACACACATAACACATAAATAGCTGAGATTTGCATTCGTAAAAGCATCTGACACACAACAGTGAAATGCATATACAGTGTACAGTAATGAGTCAAAGACTCACAACATGCATTATGAAAACACACATATACACATGCGGACATTCTGGGCTGGTACAGGCTATATATTGTCCTAATTTTCCAAACGATGTTTGGCCTTTTGGCATATTCACTAACAATGATGACACTCCTGTCATTGTAATGATACATCTATTAAGATACCTAAATATGAGCTCTTGCATAGCATGACATGAATGTGTTATAGACATGCTATGGATATACACTGACTGCACAAAACATTAAGAACACCTTCCTAATATTGAGTTGCACCCCACCTTTGCCCTCTGAAAAGCCTCAATTTGTCGGGGCATGGACTCTACAAGGTGTCGAAAGCATTCCATGTTGACTTCAATGCTTCCCATAGTTGTGTTAAGTTGGCTGGATGTCCTTTGGGTGGTAGACCATTATTGATACACACAGGGAACTGTTGAGGATGAAAAACCCAGCAGCCTTGCAGTTCTTGAACCAAACCGGTACGCCTGGCAGCTACTACCATACCCCATACAAAGGCACTTAAATATTTTGTCTTGCCCATTCACTATCTAAACGGCACACATACACAATCCATGTCTCAATTGTCTCAATGCTTAAAAATCCTTCTTTAAGTCTGTCTCCTCCCCTTCATCTACACTGATTGAAGTGAAATCAATAAGGGATCATAGCTTTCACCTGGATTAACCTGGTCAGTCTATGTCATGGAAAGGGCATGGAAAAAGTGTTCTTAATGAAATTCTCAGTGTATTTCCTTTAATAATGCGGTTGGGACCTGTTATAACATGTTCATGAAATGCTTATAGATGTGTAATAAATGCATTATGAATATATAGTCAAAGTAAATCATTACCGATGTAATGACAGTGCTAATCAACACTTTCTTTGCATCACGTTACCCAAACTACAAAGACGTCCTCTGGAAATAACATGACACTCAAAATCCATTCTCTCCCTCAACAAAACAACAGAACAGTGTGCACTTAGCTCTACACACGAACATAATCATTATCCTTCATCATTTTGGGAGCTTTTTCCTTTTTCATTCAACCCCCAGGTTTTGACGGGCTTGAAACCATTATTCCATCAACCAAAGTTATTGTAAGTAAATGTATAATATCAAAACACAATGCAAGAAACTCGAGACAAAAGTCCACTTGAGAAAGAAAAAAGTAAAGTTGAGTCTGCTGGGGTTTGTGGCCAGGTAAAGAGTTTAGTGCATTAAAAAGYCTGGTACCAATACAGTGAGGTCAGATAAGTGGGGACACAGTGCAAGTACTGAAGGCCTGAACAGCTAGGTCTTGATGATTCTGAAGGTGGTTTTAGTGTGACAACCCTCTATCACTTTGAAGAGGGGTCTGCTCAAAACAAATTACCCTGGTGGTTGTTAGGTATTGTAGGGTAAGAAGTGAGAGATCGAATCAGGTTAGTGTACTGGCCACAGGCTCAGGAAGAAATATAGGAAAGATGGGTATTAGATAACTGGTGTAATACACGGTTGTGGTAGTCTATTTTGTGATTGAATTCTGTCAATTAAGGAAGTGAATTCACCTCTTTAAGAATTACTTTTAATTGGCTGATTGATCCTAAACCATATACTCTCTGTAACTGGTCCTATACCATCTCCCATACACTTTACATATGATGTATATAAGCTCCTTGGATCCACAATATGAACTTATCTGTAGAGCTCTCAACATAAATAATATTGGCAACAGCAAAGCTGTTTTAACGTGAAATGTCATGTGTAATTGTGGGATTTTCAGCATGGAAATCATGTGTTTTTTCAGTAAGGGTGACATCTACATGAACAAATATCACTGGTCCTATACCATCTCCCATACATTTTACAACATTAAATAAGAGTACAGCATGCCCTATGAAGCCTATGATGTGCCAACACGGACATCGTGTGACCCAGAAAGAGATCATGTTACCGATCATGCTTACAAAAATCCTCTCTGCAGCAGGAGATTACTGCACGGCCAGGGTATCTATTAACATGCAAATGTCCAGGGAAAGGGCCCCCTCTCCTTATCTCTGTTTACTTGGTTTAGCTGTCACTACCGTGGGGCAGAGTGTAGAGCGGGCAGAGCTTGTCTTTTCACGGCTTATTCAAATTAGATGCATTTCCGCATGAGTTACAGTGAACAGATCCACATGGGCAACAAAGGCCCGTTGAAGGAAGGAAGGCCTCTGGGGTTGGACTATTTAAGGAGAGTAATGGTCTTAGTTTATGACATCAATGGGCTCGTAGTGTGATGTAGGGCTTCACTGACTGGGTGGTTGGTGTTGAGTTTTCATGGTGACTGCAGTGAATGGTGGTCTGTCTGTCATCGTGTTATATTATAGTACAGTAGCCGGCGCTGCAGTGTTTGGATCACCATGGTTTCTGGGCCAGTGGGCTAAAACAGTTCAAATGGGTTGGAAGATTGGTAAGTATAGGCAGGATGAGGATTGACAGAGGTACCTCAATGGCACCTACTAGTGGGCTTGAGACTTTTAATTTTATCATCATGTTGTAGTCATGGAAACAAACTATTATCCAACTAATTATATAGCTAATATAGGCCTACTGTCTACTGATTATCATAAGATGGGAGACAGGCCCTATGATTACACACAATTGAAGAGTGTGTATTTATCTTTGTCTGCAGGCACTTCGTTAGCAATAAGTACATAGAGCCCAGGAACTACTAATTAGCAGATTCATTTTTATTCATTAGTAAACGGTGTATGTTCTCGACGTAGGTTTGACACACCAGGAACCATAGCATGAAAGTGGATTACTCTTGTTTAAGCAGCCAAGCTAGTGTTAATCTGCTAACATTGTCAGATGAATAGGAGTAACACTGGGTCTTAGGCAGCCCAAGATTAGGCCAATTTTTTTGCCACAATTGCATGGAGAAAGCCATTATCCTCTTCATAGTTGTTATAGAGAGAGAGAGAGAATGTGCATGCGTGCAAGACAGCAAATCACTTGCTGGTTACTCGTGTACTATATGCTCTGTATTTTGGTCAATGATTCTTCCTCTGTATTGTTTAAGTGCTATTCTGCGGTTGTGTGCCTTTAAAAGACAGTAAACCTTCAACATGCCCCTTGATTTAAAATGATGTCATTGGACAGTGTAGCTTACTTGAATAGCATACATCCTTATCATAGGCTAGCTTGTCATATACACAACGTGACTGCAAAAGATGCAGGTTGGAATGTAAATTCTCATTAAATTAATGGGAAGTCTAACTGAAATACGTGATAAATCAACCTTATTTTGTAAATTTGTGGTGTTTTAACTTGTTGATAAAATGCGGTACATGACTATTTGGTTGCGGGATGCGGGACAAAAGGCAAAAATGCGGAACTGTTCCCCACAACCCGGGACATATGGTCACCCTACTTTAAAAATCAAAATAAATATTTAAAGCAACGATTAAAAATGGAGAATGGTGCATATTTTAGTGAGTTCCATGACAGGCAATTCTCCCGAAGGTCTAGGGAATACAATTTAGTAGGGCTGTGTCACAGTGATTTACTATCATACTACTCTCTTCAAAAGTTATGTGATGTTCACAGTCCACTATAAGTTGTTTTTAACCTGGAGTGCAATCCTTCTGATCAGTATAATACTAATCACCTGTCATATCTCTAAGATCTCAATCACACAAATTTGACCATACTGGTGCATGTACTGTACGCTCATTATTTAACTTTCCTCCAACAGATGTTTCTCTCCAATCTTGATGTAACTGGAACTTAACAGACCACGTCAGGAAATGAAAGTAAACATTCCTACATTGTAATCACCTCTTGAACATCTGTGGTGGCTGCACGGTTGGGAACCAACAAGCTGAGAAACACAGGGATGATCACACCCAAGCACTTCTCAGGAACACGGCAAAGGTAAACAAAGAGCTAGAGATGGTCTATCTAAGAAACCAAGTAACCGTCAAGTGGAGGAAGATGACTGATATTATGAGCATTGTTGCCATTCACAATGGTGTTGATAGACACAATATATTAATGCAAAATAAATCATAGAGAAAAGCAGATACATGATAGAGAGCCAACATGCCAACCCTGTTGCGCTCCTGGATGACAATGTCTCATTTAGCTGACGTAGTCCTTGTGGGCTGAAATGTTTTTTTTGTTCGATCTAAAGAAGAAAAAAACATCATTGTGAGTGAGAGTATTGCCTATTTATCTTCTAAAATGTAAAACTCAACTTCAGCAGATCACTCGGATCAAGCTGCTACTCTTCTGTGATTCATTTCCAGGGGTCTCCTGTCAACCATAGGGTGTTTGTGTATGTTCATTTATTTTCCCCCAAATATACCATTAACATAACCTACTTTGTATCAGGGGCCACTGGAGAAGCATGGAGCACCCCTGACATGTCTCCTTTTAAGAAGTTGTGCCTATCACGTCTCTTTCTTTCTCTCCTTTTCCGCTCTCTCCTTTCTTACAGCCAGAGAGGCCAAGTTCAATAATTCAGACCAAGGAGCATTCTCAGAGATCAGACCAAAAAAAAGAGAGAAGAAAGAAGCAAAAAAAGAAGTTGCTGAATTCTTGAAGAACGAATTAATATTTCAAGGAGGCGCTAACTTAGCTGTGCCCGGCCTCAATTTATTTATTTGATTTGCTCCAGCAAGCGCTGGCATCATGACGGAAATAACGGTGGCACTCTCATGCAAATGTTGCATTAACACTCTCTGCAGCCCTCCTCGTCCCGTCTGAATTCATTATAGCTTCTGTGGCCAGCAGTTCAAAGTCACCAGTCAAGCTTGACAATGTGGTCAGCACATTCAAAACACTGTGCTGGGGGATTCAATTTCCATCACAGAGCCAGCACTCATTGCAAATGCAGTTAAAGGAGTGTGGTGCAGCAATAGAACAGCACACTCATTCCCTCTCCACAAAGCCAATTATATGTTTAGCGTCAGGTGTGACACTACAGATAAAATACAATCAAATCACATTTTTATTTGTCACATGCGCCGAATACAACAGGTGTAGACCTTACAGTGAAATGCTTACTTATAAGCCCTTATTAACCAACAATGCAGTTTTAAGAAAATACCAACAACAACAAAAAAATCATAGAGAAAAGCAGAAAGTCTGTTGTAGAACATGTCACCTCTATTTCTTAAACTGAATCAGCCCCAAAATAATTTTTGTCATTTATATTTTATTGAACCTTTAATTAACTAGGCAAGTTAGTTAAGAACAAATTCTTATTTACAAAGACGGCCAAACCCGGATGACGCCAATTGTGCGGTGCCCTATGGGACTCCCAATCACGGCCGGTTGTGATTCAGCCCGGAATCAAACCAGGGTCTGTAGTGACGCCTCTAGCACTGAGATGCAGTGCCTTAGACCGCTGTGCCACTCGGGAGCCCAATTAAACTGAGGCAAGCACTGCCTCAGAAGTGGGACAGAGAGGAGGGCCAATGAAGCACTACCTTAGTCCACGCTTAGCTGAGTCGATATTACTGCATGTGGGGTTCATCCCCCCCTACCCCTCCCCGGCTCTCCCATTTTTAATTTTGAAAATGATAAAGTGCCCAGACAACTCCACCGGGGCTAAGTGCTGGCCAGGGCCATATACGCCTGGATGAAACATTAAAATACATTTTAAAATCACTCCTATCTGATCAGGTTGGGAGAGCTCAGACTAGGGGATGAACTAAAAGTACCCACCTCAGCACCTTTAGGCTGGCAGATGACCCATAAACCATAATATAATTTAAGATTACTGGGAGTTTCATGTTTCCATTTGCAGTGGTGAGACTGCAGTTCTGATCAACAGCACCCCCCTTTGAAACAGTTCACACTTACACAGTTCAGATATCTAACTTGCATACCCTCATACTTTAGGCTACTCATGGCGAATAATTACTTCATACCAATTATTTCAGAATTCAATCAACTGCATTAACTGTATTATATCAATTCAATGGCTATTTTCATTCAGTCCAACCTTACCAACTTCTGTTGTTCATAAAATGTAGACTACATTTTGCACTGCAGCACAAGGGAGTTTTGAATATCTGATCCATAGCCTGAGTCCCTAAATCTGAAAGAAATTGATTTGTAATTTCTCGCATTGGTCATACAAACGACTGAAGGCAGCTGATTAGTAAACAGGGTATTTGGGTGCTTGGTGTTGCAAAGCCTGGGGGAGTAGGTGGTGGGAGGCAACAGAGCGAGGTTTAGCCCAGCCTAAGCAATCACTCAGCCAGCAGGACCTTCATTACATGGCCCCTTAACAGCAACACGCATCAAAACCGGAGAGCAACCAAGGCCGCTACGCACTCCCATAAACTCTTAAATCACACACCCCCGATGGGTGCTTATTTACAGTGCAACTATCACTTAGTTCTATGACTTGTCATCTATACTGGCTGTAGAGAGAGAAAATACAGGATAGAGGTTGTAAGTTGTTTATTACAGCATTATGTCAGCTTTAAAAAGGACTTGTATTGTATAAGGTTTCCAGACCTTAAATTCATTATGAGTCTGCTGCTGACATCAAAAGCCTTCTCCTTTTGAAACGTAATTTCACGTGACGTGCAAATAATGCATTAGAGTTATTCACAAAGAAAGCTAGTACTAAATATGAGCAATTATGCAACATCTTTGGGATGGGTTTGATAATTTTATGACAATATTTGACAGTTTGAAGAAAAGCCATGGGTTTAGTTTCAAAGCTGTTTTTATAATTATTTTGAAATGTAAAGAAAAAAAGATGTGACATTATGTCACCAGCATGAAATAAATGTATATGAAGTCCATTAAGTTGAGATGTCATGCAGGGAGAAGATAACAACATCAAATATCAAACAACTCACCTATGTTGAAAAAAAAAGGTATTTGATCCCTGTCAAAATTCTGGGCTACAACTTCTTCCAAAATCGTGCCAAGTTGGTCATGATGGACTGGAGATGCAAAAGGTCATGGCGTCACATTGGAATACGGTGTGTGTGTGTGTGTGTGTGTGTGTGTGTGTGGTGTGTGTGTGTGTGTGTGTGTGTGTGTGTGTGTGTGGTGTGTGTGTGTGTGTGTGTGTGTGTGTGTGTGTGTGTGTGTGTGTGTGTGTGTGTGTGTGTGTGGTTGTGCATGTGTGTGCGTGTCGGGGGTGTCCAATGAACCATGACCCGCAATGAACAGTCTCAACAGGACACTTAGTTGAGATTTGATTTATTGACCTACAGACACTATCAAACAGGCTTTGTTTTGCCCACAACACAGGGGTCAAATCAATTGGCATGGTTGGGAGATAGAGCTTACTGTATGAGGCTACATGGAGGTCAAGGTCATTGGGGACAGCTGACTGTGAGCTTGCAGATTAATTGACTGACACTACAACCTGGCCAGGGAGGGTAACCCACTTAAACTTTTGTTCTTATGCTTGAAAATGACTGCATTCTTTTAGGGTGTTATATTTGAAAACTTTATTTCCAAAACACTATATCCACCAATCCACCAAAAACGCTATATATAGTACATTGTTAAGCTGGAATTGAATGTTTGCATCCCGTATATTTCACTGTGATATGTGGTTGTTTCACATAGATATCTTAAGATGAATACACTTACTTTAAGTCGATCTGTATAAGATTATCTACAAAAATGTCAAATATAAATGTTTTACATACAGATCTCATATTACCGTTTTGCATTATTATTTGATTCATTTAATTTAAATATTGATGTTGAAAATGTATCATTTGTACATTTCTGTATTACAAAACACAGAACAATGACAGTATGAGTTTAGGTGAGAGCTGTTGAGAAATCAGCTTGCTGAGCTCATTCGATCAGTGGTATAACAGCTGTAGACTGAGCCAGACACATCAAATATTTTGCTTGTAAACCCCAGCCCTATCCACATACATTGTTGGTTTTGGTATACTCTCATCCTCCTTCCTAACACACACACACTAACTCTCTTTTACACACACACCCACATATGCATGCAGGCACGTACACAGGCATGCACTTAGGCAGGCAGGCAGGCAGGCACACTAACACAGTAAGTCTGTATAGTGTATTAACGCCAGCTTCCACATTGCCACTGCTCAGGATCTTTGGCATAACCAAGTCCCATGAACATTGTATGTTGTCATGGTAACCCCCATTAGTGATGGTCCAGAGTAGGATAATGGGTCAGGCAAATCGCTCCGGTGCAACTATGTGCTACAACATAAAATTAGTTGAAACTCTGCTTTACTAAACAGCCTAGGATGGAGCGTTCACAGTTATGGTTTGCACAACGTGAAAAAACAAAACACTAGTAAAAAAAAATCACAGACAACTAATTGGATTGGTTTGACTATCCCGAACTGGTCAGTAGTGAAAAACCGCTAAGGCATTTTGGCCTACTTCTTGCATGCCCGGCTTAATGCTTCAGATGGCGGGACACTGTTGGGGCTGCTTCCTTTTTTCCCTGCCTGATTTTAATTACAGTGTCACTGAGTCTGCAGAGAGCAGTAGTGTATAGCTCTGACCCCAACGCGCTATCGGTGGCTTGGGAGTTGCATACTCTGTTGTGCTAACTTCCTCTAACTGCATATACCCAAGGCAGCACCCTGTGGCAATGCATTCAGGGGGGACTGCCAAGGGGACGACTCTGTCATGGCAGGATAATTGGGAGCAGGCAAATTAGAAGCTGTAATGAATAATCTAGTGGATTAAGTAATCTAGTGGAGGACAAAAGGAAGAGAGTACATACCTAGTGACAAATTGGACAGTATAGATAGAGAGGTATGGAGGGATGTTCTGAAGAGAAGAATATAGAGAAACAGACATAAGGAAAACACAGTTTTGTTTACATGACAGGAGGGTGAGGAAAGAAGGAACAGCGGAGAGAGGGGGGAAAAAAACAGCGGAGAGAGGAAGAATAGAATTGCCGATGGAGATTAAGTGTTTAATGAGGAAGGGGATTAAGAGAATATTAAATTAGACCCAGCCTATCGATCACTGCATTGCAGCTGTATTGGACGTGTTGCATATCAGAGAGATTCAATTACAGTCCAATAATCAGCTCTGATTCCCAGGACCCTGAACCAGAGATGGCTGGTTTGCTGGGCCAGGCTGGTGCTGAAACAGCCTCTGCAACAGTGCATTCGGGAAGTATACGGACCCCATGATTTATTCGTTACAGCCTTATTCTAAAATGGATTTTAAAAAATGAAAATGAAACCAACATTGAATTCTTTGGCCTGAATGCCAAGAGTCACATCTGGAGGAAGCCTAGCACCACCCCTACGGTGAAGCATGGTGGTGGCAGCATCATGCTGGGGTTATGTTTTCAGAGGCAGGGACTGGGAGACTAGTCAGGATTGAGGGAAAGATGAACGGAGCAAAGTACAGAGAGATCCTTGATGAAAACCTGCTCCAGAGCGCTCAGGACCTCAGACTGGGGCGATGGTTCACCTTGAAAAAGGACAATAACCCTAAGCACACAGCCAAGACAACGCAGAAACTTCCCAAATAGAGGTGTGCCAAGCGTCATACCCAAAAAGACTCAAGGCTGTAATCGCTGCCAAAGGTGCTTCAACAAAGTACTGAGTAAATGGTCTGAATACTTACGTAATTGTTATTTTTCAGTTTTTTATAAACCTGTTTTTTCTTTGTCATTATGGGGTATTATGTGTAGATTGATGAGGGGAAAAAACTATTTAACCCATTTTAGAATAAGGCTGTAACAAATTTTTTTTTTTGAATATATAAAGGGGTCTGAATACTTTCCGAACTGACTGTATATAGTGATCCATTCTGTTTTCTCTCCACAGAGCTATTCATCTCCCTCCCTCTCTCTCCCTTACTCTATCTTCCTTTTCATCTCTCTTTCTCTCTCCATCTCTAATGTCACAGTCAATCTCTCTAAATCTCTTTCAATTCTCTGTCCCCTCTCTTCTATTTATGTATTTATGTCTATTCCCTGCTGTTTTATTCTCTCCTGCAGACTGAAGTGGATTAATATGGCATCTGGTTCTTATTCTCTCTATCCTGTTTTTCATCGACACAATACTCCTCTCACTCCAAAAGCAATGTGTGCATGTTATTTTCCATTGGTCACCCCTCTCAATGCTTCCTTGCAATCAATTCAGACTTTTTCCTTCCTCTTTTCTCTCTGCTGTTATTCACCAGTTACAGTCACTACTGAATACATCTAATTATGTTCTCTGTTAAGACTCATTGCTCTTTTTTGTCACCCTAAAGGGACATGTTCATAGTCATAGGTTTAGCTCCAACATGATTAACTTTTAATTGACAGATGACTAAGTGTAGGCTACATCAGAGTGTATAATGCCATCCAATTAATCCCCTGCATGTGGTAGGACTGGCTTTGATACTACCCTTAACAAGATACAGTCTGCGATAGGATATATGCATAATGAATGAACCCACATATGGACCCACTCCATTTTGCCTACAAATTGAATAGGTCCAATGACACTATAGGACTGTTTTGCTAGCACAGACTGGAATATGTTCTGGGATTCATCCAATGGCATTGAGGAGTACACCACCTCAGTCATCGGCTTCATCAATATGTGCATTGACAATGTCGTCCCCACAGTGACTGTACGTACATATCCCAACCAGAAGCCATGGATTACAGGCATTATCCGCATCGAGCTAAAGGCTAGAGCTGCCGCTTTCAAGGAGTGGGAGACTAATCCAGACACTTATAAGAAATCCCACTATGCCCTCAGATGAACCATCAAACATGCAAAGCGTCAATACAGGATAAAGATTGAATCCTACTACACCGGCTCTGACGCTCGTCGGATGTGGCAGGGCTTGCAAACTATTACGGATTACAAAGGGAATCCAAAACGCGAGTTGCCCAGTGACGTGATCCTACCAGACGAGCTAAATGCCTTTTATGCTTGCTTCGAGGCAAGCAACACTGAAGCATGCACGAGAGCACCAGCTGTTCTGGATGACTGTGTGATAAAGCTCTCGGTAGCCGATGTGAATAAAACCTTTAAACAGGTCAACATTCACAAAGCCGCTGGGCCAGACGGATTACCAGGACGTGTACTCAAAGCATGCGCGGACCAATTGTCAAGTGTCTACACTGACATTTTTAACCTCTCCCTGACCTAGTCCCTGTGCCCAAGGAAGCGAAGGTAACCTGCCTAAATGATTACCGCCCAGTGGCACTCATGTCAGTAGACATGAAATGCCAAGTCTAGGACCAAAAGGCTCCTCAACAACTTCTACCCCCAAGCCATAAGACTGCTGAATAATTAATTAAATCAGCACTGGACAATTTACACTGACGACGTTTACTATCTATGCATAGTCACTTCACCCCCACCTGCATGTACAAATTACCTCAACTAACCTGTATATAGCCTCGTTTTTGTTATTCTTATTGTGTTTCTTTTTATTTTAGTCTACTTGGTAAATATTTTCTTAGCTCTTATTGAACTGCACTGTTGGTTAAGGGATTGTAAGTAAGCATTTCACGGTAAAGTCTACACTTGTATTCAGTGCATGTAACAAATAAAGTTTGATTTGATTTGAAGATATTGTCAACCTGGCACTCCACCACAGAGTGCAACACCTGGATCTTGTTCAAAGACTTAATGCCAAAGTTCCTGGACTTCCTGAGGAACAGAAGCCAGACGGTCAAGGTAGACAATCTGATATCTCACCCTCTGACCCTCAGTATTGGTGCACCACAGCACTGCCCCCCCCCCCCCCCCTGATTTTCTCCCTCTTCACAAACCAGTTTACATCTCAGCAGTGGTGTAAAGTATTTAATTAATTAAGGATCGGACCCTTTTTTTCAATTTCCGCCTAAAATGACATACCCAAATCTAACTGCCTGTAGCTCAGAA
This sequence comes from Salvelinus sp. IW2-2015, assembly GCF_002910315.2. NCBI lineage: Eukaryota > Metazoa > Chordata > Actinopteri > Salmoniformes > Salmonidae > Salvelinus > Salvelinus sp. IW2-2015. The sequence goes on from NC_036858.1 coordinate 44,097,147, forward strand.
TCAGAAGTAAGAATATGCATATTTTTGATACCATTTGAAAGGAAACACTGAAGTTTGTGGAAATGCCCCCCCCCCCCCCCCCCCTGATTTTCTCCCTCTTCACAAACCAGTTTACATCTCAGCAGTGGTGTAAAGTATTTAATTAATTAAGGATCGGACCCTTTTTTTCAATTTCCGCCTAAAATGACATACCCAAATCTAACTGCCTGTAGCTCAGAATCAGAAGTAAGAATATGCATATTTTTGATACCATTTGAAAGGAAACACTGAAGTTTGTGGAAATGTGAAATTAATGTAGGAGAATATAACACATTAGATCTGGTAAAAGATAATACAAAGAAAAAACATGCTTTTTTTTTTTGTTCCAACATCTTTGAAATGCAAGAGAAAGATCACAATATATTATTCCAGGTTAGGCACAATTTCGAATTAGACCTCTAGATGGCAGCAGTGTATGTGCAAAGTTTTAGACTGATCCAATGAACCATTGTATTTCTGTTCAAAATGTGACAAGACTGCCAAATGTGCCAGATTTGTTTATTAATAAATGTTCAAGTTCATAATTGTGCACGCTCCTCAAACAATAGCATGGTATTATTTCACTGTAATAGCTACTGTAAATTGAACAGTGCAGTTAGAAGTTAAAGAATTTAAGCTTTCTGCCCATACCAGATATGTCTATGCCCTGGGAAATGTTCTTGTTACTTAAAACGTCATGCTAATGACATTAGCGCACGTTAGCTCAACCGTCCCGTGGGGGGGACACCGATCCCAGAGGTTAATTAAGTAATTTTTAGGGCTGTCTGTACTTTCCTTTACTATTTATATTTTTGACAACTTTTATGTTTATTCTACTACATTCCTTAAGAAAATATGTATTTTTTACTCCCATACATTTTCCTAGACACCCAAAAGTCTAACCAAGTAAAATAAAATGTTATTTGTCACACGCGCTGAAATGCTTACTTACAAGCCCTTAACACAATACTGTTCAACAAATAGAGTTAAGAAAATATTTACTAAATAAACTAAAGTAAAAAATAAGAATAAAACACAATAAAATAACAATAACGAGGCTATTTACAAGGGGTACCAGTACCGAGTCAATGTGCAGGTTTAGAGGTTAGTCGAGGTCATTTGTACGTGTAGGTAGGGGAAAAGTGGCTGGGGGTGGGAGGGTCAATGTAAATAGTCCAAGTGGCCATTTTATTAATTGTTCAGCAGTCTTATGGCTCGGGGGTAGAAGCTGATAAGGAGCCTTTTGGACCTAGACTTGGCGCTCCGGTACTGCTTGCCATGTGGTAGCAGAGAGAACAGTCTATGATTTGGGTGACTGGAGTCTTTGACAAATTTTTGGGCCTTCATCTGACACCACCTAGTATATAGGTCCTGGATGGCAGGAAGCTTGGCCACAGTGATGTACTGGGCCGTACTACCCTCTGTAGCGCCTTACGGTCAGATGTCGACAAGCTGCCATACCAGGTGGTGATTCAACCGGTCAAGATGCTCTTGATGGTTCAGCTGTATAACTTTTTGAGGATCTGGGGACCGACGCCAAATCTTTTCAGTCTCCTGGGGGGGAAAATGTGTTTTGGTGTGTTTGGACCGTGAAAGATAGTTTGTTGGTGATGTGGACACAAAGGAACTTGAAACTCTTGACCCGCTCCACTACAGCCCCGTCGATGTGAATAGGGGCATGTACAACCCTGCTTTTCCTGTAGTCCACAATCAGCTCCTTTGTCTTGCTCACATTGAAGGAGAGGTTGTTGTCCTGGCACCATACTGCTAGGTATTTGACCTCCTCCCTATAAGCTGCCTCATTGTTGTAGGTGATCAGGTCTACCACTTTTGTGTCGCCACCAAACTTACTGATGGTGTTGGAGTCGTGCTTGGCCACGCAGTTGTGGGTCAACAGGGAGTTTTATTTTTTTGAACTTTTTTTATTTCACCTTCATTTAACCAGTTGAGAACAAGTTCTCATTTACAACTGCGACCTGGCCAAGATAAAGCAAAGCAGTGCAACACAAACAACACAGAGTTACACAAAACAAAAGTAGATAAACAAAAGTAGTCAATAACACAATGGAAAAATCTATATACAGTGTGTGCAAATGTAGTAAGATTAGGGAGGTAAGGCAATGAATAGGCCATCATGTCGAAATAATTACAAATGAGCAATTAAACACTGGAGTGATAGACGTGCAGAAGATGAATGTGCAAGTAGAGATACTGGGGAGCAAAGGAGCAAAAAAATAAATAACAATATGGGGATGAGTTAGTTGGGTGGGCTATTTACAGATGGGCTGTGTACAGGTGCAGCGATCGTTAAGCTGCTATGACAGCTGATGCTTAAAGTTAGTGAGGGAGATATAAGACTCCAGCTTCAGTGATTTTTGCAATTCATTCCAGTCATTGGCAGCAGAGAACAGGAAGGAAAGGTGGCCAAAGAGGAGTTGGCTTTGGGGATGACCAGTGAGATATACCTGCTGGAGCGCGTGCTACGGGTGGGTGCTGCTATGGTGACAAGTGAGCTGAGATAAGGCGGGGCTTTACCTAGCAAAGACTTATAGATGACCAGGAGCCAGTGGGTTTGGCGACAAATATGAAGCGAGGGCCAGCCAACAAGAGCGTACAGGTCGCAGTGGTGGGTAGTATATGGGGCTTTGGTGACAAAACGGATGGCATTGTGATAGACTACATCCAATTTGCTGAGTCAAGGATCAGTACGATAGTCAGTTTTACAAGGGTATGTTTGGCAGCATGAGTGAAGAATGCTTTGTTGCAAAATAGGAAGCCGATTCTCGATTTAATTTCGGATTGGAGATGCTTAAAAACCTCACTAGGGTATGTGGGATGGTAGCGTCCCACCTGGCCAACATCCAGTGAAATTGCAGAGCGCCAAATTCAAAAACAGAAATACTCATTATCATGTAGCATACAAGTGTTATACATCGGTTTAAAGATTAACTTCTTGTTAATCCAACCACGGTGTCAGATTTCAAAAAGGCTTTACGGCGAAAGCATACCATGCGATTATCTGAGAACAGCGCCCAGCAGACAAATCCTTACAAACAGTAACCAGCCAAGTAGAGGAGTTACACAAGTCATGAATAGTGATAAAATAAATCACTTACCTTTGATGATCTTCATATGGTTGCACTCACGAGACTCCCATTTACTCAATACATGTTTGTTTTGTTCGATAAAGTCCATGTTTATATCCAAAAACCTCTGTTTTGTTCGCGTGTTTTGTTCAGTAATCCACAGGCTCAAACGCAGTCACAACAGGCAGATGGAAAGTCCAAATAGTATCCGTAAAATTCGTAGAAACATGTCAAAAGGTGTTTATAATCAATCCTCAGGTTGTTTTTAGCCTAAATAATCGATAATATTTCAACTGGACAATAACGTTGTCAATATAAAAGGTAAACAAGAAAGGTGCGCTCTCGGTCTCACGCATGAAAATGCTCTGGGCCACTGCAGTGTCCACTCATTCAGAGTGCTCTTACTCCCTCATTTTTCAGAATACAAGCCTGAAACCATTTCTAAAGACAGTTGACATCTAGTGGAAGCCATAGGAAGTGCAATTTGAGTCCTAAGTCAATGGATACTGTAATGGCATTCAATAGAAAACTAGAATAATTTAAAAAATCCCACTTCCTGGATGGATTTTTCTCAGGTTTTCGCCTGCCATATCAGTTCTGTTATACTCACAGACATTATTTTAACAGTTTTGGAAACTTTAGAGTGTTTTCTATCCAATACTACCATGCATATGCATACCTTAGCTTCTGGACCTGAGTAAAAGGCAGTTTACTTTGTACACACTTTTCATCCGGAAGTGAAAATAGTGCCCCTTACCCTAGTGAAGTTTTAATGTGAGTCTGGAAGGAGAGTCTAACCAGACACCGCTGTATTTGTATTTGTAGTCCACATATTCTAAGTCAGAACCGTCTAGAGTCCGCTAGACGGGCGGGCGGGTGCGGGCAACGATCGGCTGAAGAGCGAGCATTTAGTTTTACTTGCATTTAAGAGCAGTTGGAGGCCACTGAAGGAGTGTTGTATGGCATTGAAGCTCGTCTGGAGGTTTGTTAACTTTTTAGGGATAGGGGGCAGCATTTTCACTTTGGATGAATAGCGTGCCCAAATTGAACTGCCTCCTACTCTGTCCCAGATGCTAATATATGCATATTATTACTTATTGCTATTGGATAGAACACACTCTGACGTTTCTAAAACTGTTTGAATTATGTTTGTGAGTATAACAGAACTCATATGGCAGGCAAACTTGTTTGCGGAAATTCTGGAAAGTTTGTGGAAATTCTAAGGCTGGTCAATATTTAACTTGTCGCCTGTTCAAATCCCTGTAAGAAATGGATCTGTTTGCACTTCCTACGCCTTCCACTAGATGTCAACAATCTGTAGAACGTTGAATGAAGTTTATGCTGTGTTGTGGGGCCGGATGAGGGGAATGAGTCAGTGGTCTGGCAGATTGCCAGTTCCTGGTCACGCGCTTTCCTCATGATATCGCCTTGCGTTCCATAACTTCTACAGACACGAAGGAATGCTCCGGTTGGAACGTTATTGGATATATATGATAACAACATCCTGAAGATTGATTCTCTACTTAGTTTGACAAGTTTATTCGACCTGTGACATAACTTTTTGAAGTTTTCGTCCGACGTTATGCGGGACTTGCACGAGCGTTTGGAAATGTGTACTAAACACGCTAGCAAAAGTAGCTACTTGGTCATAAATAATTGACATTATTGAACAAAACAACAATTTATTGTGGAACTAGGATTCCTGGGAGTGCATTCTGATGAAGATCATCAAAGGTAAGGGAATATTTATGATGTAATTTCGTATTTCTGTTGACTCCAACATGGCGGAGAAATGTTATTTATATCTGAGCGCCGTCTCAGATTATTGCATGGTGTGCTTTTTCCGTAAAGTTTTTTTGAAATCTGACACAGCGGTTGCATTAAGAACAAGTGTATCTTTAATTCTATGTAAAACATGTATCTTTCATCAAAGTTTATGATGAGTATTTCTGTTATTTGATTTGGCTCTCTGCAATTTCTCCGGATATTTTGGAGGCATTTCTGAACATGGCGCCAATGTTCAGTTTGTCTCTATTTCTGCTTTTTGTGTTTTTTGGACTTGGTGGTGATCTAACGTAATCATATGTTGTGTTTTCGCTGTAAAGCATTTTTTAAATCGGACATGATGGGTAGATTAACAATATGTTTATCTTTCATTTGCTGTATTGGACTTGTTAATGTGTGAAAGTTACATATTTCTAAAAAATATTTTTTAATTTTCCGCGCTGCCTTTTCAGCGGAATGTTGTGGGGGGGTTCCGCTAGCGGAACGTGTGTCCTAAAAAGGTTAACACAGTGTCCAAAAAAGGGCCAGAAGTATACAGAATGGTGTCGTCTGCGTAGAGGTGGATCAGAGCGACATCATTGATGTATACAGAGAAAAGAGTTGGCCCGAGAATTGAACCCTGTGGCACCCCCGTAGACTGCCAAAGGTCCGGACAACAGGCCCTCCGATTTGACACACTGGACTCTGTCTGAGAAGTAGTTGGTGAAGCAGGCGAGGCAGTCATTTGAGAAACCAAGGCTGTTGAGTTTGCCGATAACAATGCGGTGATTGTCAGAGTAGAAAGCCTTGGCCAGTTCAATGACAACATCTGCACAGTATTGTCTTTTATCGATGGCAGTTATGATATTGTTTAGGATCTTGAGCGTGGCTGAGGTGCACCCATGACCCGCTGGGAAACCAGATTGCGTAGCCGAGAAGGTACGGTGGGATTTTAAATGGTCGGTGATCTGTTTGTTAACCTCTCTGGGGTAGGTGGGACGCAATCGTCCCACCTGGCCAATAGCCAGGGAAAATACAGAGCGCCATATTCAAATAAAATGATATAAAAATCGAACTTTCATTAAATCACACATGTAAGATAACAAATTAAAGCTACACTCGTTGTGAATCCAGCCAACATGTCAGATTTCAAAAGGCTTTTCGGCGAAAGCATAAGATGCTATTATCTGATGATAGCACAACAGTAAACAAAGAGAGTAGCATATTTCAACACTGCAGGCACGACACAAAACGCAGAAATAAAAATATAATTCATACCTTACCTTTGACGAAATTCTTTTGTTGGCACTCCAATATGTCCCATAAACATCACAAATGGTTCTTTTGTTCGATGAATTCCGTCGATATATATCCAAAACGTCAATTTATTTGGCGCGTTTCATCCAGAAAAACACAGCTTCCAACTTGCGCAACGTCACTACAAAATATATAAAAAGTTACATGTAAACTTTACCAAAACACTTCAAACTAATTTTGTAATACAACGATAGGTATTTTTAAATGTTAATAATCGATCAATTTGAATTCTGACATGTTGGCTGGATTCACAACCAGTGTAGCTTTAATTTGGTATCTTTCATGTGTGATTTAATGAAAGTTAGATTTTATAGTAATATTTATAGTAATTTATTTTGAATTTGGCGCTCTGCATTTCCTCTGTCTTTTTGCCAAGTGAGACAGTAGCGTCCCGCCTAAACTCAGATTTTTGGATATAAATATAAACTTTACCGAACAAAACATACATGTATTGTGTAACATGAAGTCCTATGAGTGTCATCTGATGAAGATCATCAAAGGTTAGTGATTCATTTTATCTCTATTTCTGCTTTTTGTAACTCCTCTCTTTGGCTGGAAAAATGGCTGTCTTTTTCTGTGACTTGGCTCTAACCTAACATAATCGTTTGGTGTGCTTTCGTCGTAAAAACCTTTTTCAAATTGGACACTTTGGCTGGAATTACAACAAGTGTATCTTTAAAATGGTGGAAAATACTTGTATGTCTGAGGAATTTAAATGATGGGATTTCTGTTGTTTTGAATTTGGCGCCCTGCAGTTTCACTGGCTGTTGACGAGGTGGGAAGCTACCATCCCACAAACCCTAGTGAGGTTAACACTGAGCTGTAGTCAATGAACAGCATTCTCACATAGGTGTTCCTTTTGTCCAGGTGGGAAAGGGCACTGGAGTGCGATTCAGATTGCATCATCCGTGGATCTGTTGGGGTGGTATGCGAATTGGAGTGGGTCTAGGGTTTCCGGGATGATGGTGTTGATGTGAGCCATAACCAGCCTTTCAAAGAACTTCATGGCTACAGATGTGAGTGCTACTAGACGGTAGTCATTTAGGAAGGTTACCTTCGCTTCCTTGGGCACAGGGACTATGGTGGTCTGCTTGAGATTGAAAATGTCAGTGAAGACACTTGCCAGTTGGTCCGCGCATGCTCTGAGTACACATCCCGGTAATCCGTCTGGCCCCGCGGTCTTGTGAATGTTGACCTGTTTAAATGACTTCTCTGCATCGGCTACAGAGGTGTAGTAGGATTCAATCTTAGTCCTGTGTTGACAATTTGCCTGTTTGATGGTTTGTCACAGGGCATAGCGAGATTTCTCATAAGTGTCCGGATTAGTATCCTGCTCCTTGAAAGCGGTAGCTCTAGCTTTTAGCGCGGTGTGGATGTTGCCTGTAATCCATGGCTTCTGGTTGGGATATGTACCTACGGTCACTGTGGGGATGACGTCGTCGATGCACTTATTGATGAAGCCAGTGACTGAGGTGGTATACTCCTTAATACCATTGGATGAATCCCGGAACATATTCCAGTCTGTGCTCGCAAAATAGTCCTGTAGCGTAGCATCCACGTCATCTGATCACTTCTATATTAAGCGAGTCACTGGTACTTCCTGCTTTCATTTTTGCTTGTATGCCGGATCAGGAGGATATAATCATGGTCAGATTTGCCAAATGGAGGGCGAGGGAGAGCTTTATATGCGTCTCTGTGTGTGGCGTAAAGGGGTCTAGAGTTTTTTTCCCTCTTGTTGCACATGTGACATGCTGGTAGAAATGAGGTAAAACAGATTTTACATTTTGAAACTCAGGCAGGACAACAATATGGTCCAATTCACGCACCTATCAATATAACGTATTGTCATCCTTTCTGCCTGTGATCTGGCGGACTCACTAAAAACAAATAATGCGTTTGTAAATTATGTCTGAGCATTGGAGTTTGCCTCTGTCTGTCTGTAAATAAATAAATAAATAAACAAAAAATAGTTTTGTGTGGTTTGCTTATTATAAATAATTTGATATATAGCATTTACTTGTACTTTTTACTGACAATTGACAATTGAGTACTTTTTCCACCACTGTACCTAAGTGCATTTAAAACCAGATACTTTTAGACTTTTACTCAAGTATTATTTTACTTGGTAACTTTCACTTTTACTCAAGTAATTTTCTATTAAGGTATCTTTACTTTTACTGCAGTATGACATTTGAGTATTATTTTCACCACTGCATCTCGGGAGACCTCAGTTATGGTTTTAAATATGCTGACGACACCACCAGAATCAGTCTCATCATATACAATAATGAAACACAGTACCGCCATGAAGTGGCTCGGGCGGTGTCGTTTGAAGCTCAACGCCTCAAAAACCACAGACATAGACTAACAGAAGAACCCCGACAGATTCTTTCAAATTCCTTGGCACTTACATCAGCGACTCATTGAAATGGGACATCAACACCAACCACATCATCAAGAAGGCCTAGCAGTGACTGTACTTTCTAAGGCAACTGAAAAAGTACAGGGTCATACAACAGCTGCTGGTTCGTTCAGTTTTACACAGCCATCATCCAGAGCATTCTCACATCATGCATTACAGTTTGATATGGGAACACGGACAGTCACACTAAGATGAGACTAGAGAGGGTTGTGTTGAAAGCCTAAATGATCACTGGCTGTGACCTTCCCACTGTGAGCTCTCTGAACACAAAGCACACCTTGCTTTGTGCACTGGCCATTGTCATGCTCAAACAGGAAAGGGCCTTCCCCAAATTGTTGCCACAAAGTTGGAACCACAGAATCGTCTAGAATGGCATTCTATGCTGTAGCATTAAGATTTCCCTTCACTGGAACTAAGGAAAAACAGCCCCTGACCATTTTTCCTCGACCAAACTTTACAGTTGGCACTATGCATTCGGGCAGGTAGCGTTCTCCTGGTATCCACCATACCCAGATTCGTACGTCAAACTGCCAAATGGTGAAGCATAATTCATCACTCCAGAGAACGCTTTTCCACTGCTCCAGAGTCCAATGACGGCAAGCTTTACACCACTCCAGCCGACACTTGGCATTGGTGATCTTAGGTTTGTGTGCAGCTTCTCGGCCATGGAAACCCATTTCATGAAGAGTGAGTGTTGCAACCGAGGACAGACACGTTTTACGCTCTACGTGATTCAGCACTCAGCGGTCCCATTCTGTGAGCTTGTGTGGCCTACCACGTCGCGGCTGAGCCATTGTTTATCCTAGACAATAACAGCACTTACAGTTGACCTGGGCAGCTCTAGCAGGGCAGACATTTGACAAACTGACTTGTTGGAAAGATGGCATCCTATGACGCATCCTATGACGGTGCAATGTTGAAAGTCACTAAGCTCTTCAGTAAGGCCATTCTACTGCCAATGTTTGTCTATAGAGATTGCAAGGTTGTGTGCATAATCTTCTTCACCTGTCAGCAAAGGGTGTGGCTGAAATTCCCAAATCCACTATTTGAATAGGTGTCTTCAAACTTTTGTATATATAGTGTACGTACACTATATATATACAAAAGTATGTGGACACCCCACTCTTAAAATGGGACTGGAAGACATAATTAATGCATTTTTAGTGTCCCTGTATGTTAACTGGTGAATGGGTAACTGCTAAGATTCAAAGCTACAGCACCGTTTTTGTCATGTCTTTCCGTTTCTTTCTCTTTTTCTTTCGGTCTTTTCTTCAAACTGCGTACCGGGATTCAATTACTACCATATAATCACTTTTCATCCCCAAGGCTTGACATGTCCCCTGGTCTGGAGAGAGAAAAAATGAATTATTCTCTGACCTTGACACTCTCTCGCTCTCTCTCACACACGCACACACGCACGCACACGCACGCACGCACGCACGCACACACACACACACAGCTATTTCAATTGTGTAAATATTCCATAACAAATAATCCTTTGCTAAATTAATAGATTTATTATGTTAAAATAGGTCATAGGAAACCTCAGGACACCGAATTTAAATTGTATCAGACAGAAAATGTATTGATTGATCGAGATGCGCATAGATGAGCATGTAAATTCTAAAATAAGGTGATAGTGTATTTTCTGACAGTAAGACAACATTTGCCAGACGTTTTGATTGCTATACCCTATCAGAAAGAGCAGGTTCCAAGCATTCTAATTAACCTATTTTTGCCAAACAACTACAAATTACTGATGATTGTGACCTGTGAAATGTTGTCCCACTCCGCTTCAATTAATATGCGAAGTTGCTGGATATTGGTGGGAACTTGAATACACTGTTGTACACGTCAATCCAGAGCATCCCAAACATGCTCAATGTGTGACATGTCTGTTGAGTATGCATGCCATGGCAGAATTGGTAAATTTTCAGCTTCCAGGAGTTAAGAACAAATCCTTGTGACATGGCCATGCATTATCATGCTGAAACACGAGGTGATGGCAGCTGACGAATGGCATGACAATGGGCCTCAAATTGCCATCGATAAAATGTTATTGTGTTCGTTGTCCATAGCTTATAACAAACCGTGTTGTTTCCTACCTTCACCACCTGGGGGCGGCCCATTAGGAAGTCCAGGACTCAGTTGCACAGGGCGGAGTTCAGACCCAGGGCCCTGAGCTTAATGATGAGCTTGGAGGGTACTATGGTGTTGAATGCTGAGCTATAGTCAATGAACAGCATTCTGACATAAGTATTCCTCTTGTCCAAATGGGATAGGGCAGTGTGCAGTGCAATGGCAATTGCATCGTCTGTGGATTTATTAGGGTAGTAAGCAAATTGGAGTGGGTCTAGGATGTCTGGTAAGGTAGAGGTGATATGATCCTTAACTAGCCTCTCAAAGCACTTCATGATGACAGAAATCAGTGCTACAAGGAGATAGTCATTTGGTTCAGTTATATTTGCTTTCTTGGGTACAGGCACAATGGTGGACATCTTGAAGCAAGTGGGGACAGCAGACTGGGATAGGGAGAGTTTGAATATGTCCGTAAACACTCCAGCAAGCTGGTCTGCGCATACTCTGAGACCGCGGCTAGGGATGCCGTCTGGGCCGGCAGCCTTGCGAGGGTTAACACGCTTAAATGTCTTACTCACGGAGAACGAGAGCCCACAGTCRTTGGGCAGCGAGCCGCGTCAGTGACACTATATTATCCTCAATTCGGGCGAAGAAGGTGTTTAGCTTCGTTGGGAGTAAGACGTTGGTGTCCGTGACATGGCTGGTTTTCCCTTTGTAATCCGTGATGCATATGTCTCGTATCTGAGCCGTTTAATTGCGACTCCACTTTGTCTCTGTATTGATATTTTACCTGTTTGATTGCCGTAGGGAGGGAAAAACTACACTGTTTGTATTCAACCATTTCCCAGTGGGCTTGGTGGTTAGCGCATTCAGTTTTGCGTGAATGCTGCCATCTATCCACGGTTTATGGTTTGGGTAAATTTTAGTAGTCACCGTTGGAACAACATATACACTTCCTGATGAACTCAGTCACCCTGTCAATGTTATTCTCAGAGGCTACCTGGAACATATCCCAGTTCGCGTGATCAAAGCAATCTTGAAGCATGGATTTTGATTGGTCAGGTACTTCTTGGTCAGGTACTTCCACGGGTACTTCCTGTTTGAATTTCTGCCTATAGAAAGGGAGGAGCAAAATGGAGTCATGATCTGATTTGCCGAAGGGAGGGCGTGGTAGGGCCTTGTAGGCATCTCGAAAAGGCGAGTAGCAATGATCTAGTGTTTTCCCTAAACGAGTACAACAGTCAATGTGATTATAGAACTTCGGTAACGTTTTCCTCAAATTTGCTTTGTTAAGATCCCCAGCTACAATAAATGCGGCCTCGGGATATGTGGTTTCCAGTTTGCATAAAGTGCAGTGTAGATCCTTGAGGGCAGTTGCGGTATCGGATTGAGGGGGAATATACACGGTAGTAACTATAACCGAAGAGAATTCTCTTGGGATGTAATACGGTCTGCATTTGATTGTGAGGTATTTTAGGTCGGGTGAACAAAAGGACTTGAGTTTCTGTATGTTATCACAATCACACCATGAGTAGTTAATCATGAAACATACGCCCCTGCCTTTCTTCTTCCCGGAGAGTTCTTTATTTATACTTCTTTATACCTCTTCTCCGCCGGCGGCGACTTGGAGCAGACTCTGGGATAAGTTCAATTGCCCTGGGGGGTACGGACAAAGGATTCAATTCGGGAAAGTCGTATTCCTGGTTGTAATGCTGGTAATACTGGTGAGTTACCGCCGCTCTGATATCCAAGACATTCTTTCCGACTGTATGTAATAACACAAAAAAAACGTTCTGGGCTAATAATGTAGGAAATAATACACAAAAAAACAAAATACTGCAAAGTTGCTTAGGAGCTAGAAGCAGAGTTGCCATGTCTGTCAACTGATTTTGATTCGTTGCATAAAGTGTAGGCATACTGTCTTTATAAGCACATCAACATGATATTTACAGCTAAAAATGTTTTGTCTTTGAAACATGAACACATCCATACATTTTAGTTGGTGATGTTTGTGCAATGTCCACATGTATTCTACACCTGGAGCGATATTAGCTCTTGGATTTGTCTCCTGGGAAAGATCTAACATCGGACATAAGGAGAAACGACTGAACAACTGAAGACAACTGAAGACCACAGGCATTCAACTCACAGTAGTTGATATCTTTTCCATGGTAACATGTAAAACATTTAAACTTTCTTAGCAAGGCATTGTAGAATAAGTGTCTTATGAAACACATTCCAGACATTTATACGGTAAGACAAATTAATATGAGGCCATGTTTACATAATATTCTCCTGAGAATATGATACTATGGTGTTCAAGAATGAGTGGATTATGCTCTTGCCATAACTGATTTGACAGAGAAGTATAAGCAAGATTGGATAGCCAGCTTCAGCTATCACCAAGCTATGCTACTCTAGCTAGTTGCTGTCAGATTGGCTAAACACAATGTCAGCACAGGCTTTAGAGAGCACTGAAATGAAAAAGTCCTTTATCTTGGCACCAGATCTCAAACGCTTGCTACTTTTATGCATACAGCCCTCTCATGGAGGGCACCCTTGCAGACTGAATGGTAGCAATAACATTTGGCAGTAAACCTCTAGCCATCAGGTTGGCCCTCTCAGGGGCTAGGCCAATACGAACCAAATCTGAGCTGGAGAAAGACAGCTCATTTCGGGGTTCATATGAACCACAGAGAATGTGTGTCGGATAATAGCATGGTCGTGTCCAACCCAACTTGTTCTCTCAACTTCACTGTCAACCACCCATCGCCTACAGGGCCAATAACCTGTATCAATAGACACCTCATAGGGACTAGAGAGCTACAGGCAGGAATCAGCAACGGACCACAATAATGTGCCATCCATGGGGAGGGGTGCCCCCTTGTGGACAGAGAGTGAATCATCAAACGTATTACTCCCACCCTGGGGAGATTGATGTACAGTGAGGGGGAAAAGTATTTGATCTCCTGCTGATTTTGTACGTTTGCCAACTGACAAAGAAATGATCAGTCTATAATTTTAATGGTAGGTTTATTTGAACAGTGAGAGACAGAATAACAACAACAAAAAATCCAGAAAAACGCATGTCTCCGACACATATGGGATATCGTTGATTTGTCTCTGACATTCAGAGGCTGCGCTACAACGGAGGAGCCAAAAACTGTACTTTGCTTGGGAAGTAATGTGTGTTTTTCGTCACTATCAATTGATTTCCAACATTTCAATAGGCTATTATACAACATACTAACTCTAAATCAGTCTGAAGCAGGCCAGGTAGCCTAAGAAGGAATGAAAATGAATTATTTAGACTATATTATTAATATTTCAAAGCTATAGCCTGCCATTTAGAGACAAATTGTGAAGCATTTGTGACACGCTACAAGCTGGCACGAGAGCTCAGCATTTCAACAGCACCTCAACAACATGCCTATACATTTTGAATTTAGGCTGTATAAAATGAAATGTAAAAACAATAGTTACTTATAACCAAATAGTATAACAAAAAATAGAAATGAAATGTAAAAACAATAGTTACTTATAACTAAATAGTTATAACAAAAAATGCCTTATTAGGCTACACAGTGCATTTGTATCCACTTATACAAACACGAGTTTGGTCTTTTTTGAGAATCATATGGTAGGCTATGCATGCCTAGTTTGTCAACTTAGCCTTGTAGGAGCTATTATATTCCCATGCCTTAATCACAGGCAATACAAATCTATGTTGTAACAACAATATCATTCAATGAAATAAATTAGAAAATTATAGCTTCCCAAATAAAAAAAAGTTACAAGTACATACAGTTGAAGTCGGAAGTTTACAAACACCTTAGCCAAATACATTTAACAATTCCTGACATTTAATCCTAGTAAAAATTCCCTGTCTCCGGTCAGTTAGGATCACCACTTTTTTTTAAGAATGTGAAATGTCAGAATAATAGTAGAAAGAAATATTTTTTTTCAGCTTTTATTTCTTTCATCACATTCCCAGTGGGTCAGAAGTTTACATACACTCAATTAGTATTTGGTAGCATTGCCTTTAATTTGTTTAACTTGAGTCAACCATTTCGGGTAGCCTTCCACAAGCTTCCCACAATAAGTTGGGTGAATTTTGGCCCATTCCTCCTGACAGAGCTGGTGTAACTGAGTCAGGGTTGTAGGCCTTATCGCACACGCTTTTCAGTTCTGCCCACCAATGTTCTATAGGATTGAGGTCAGGGCTTTGTGATGGCCACTCCAGTACCTTGACTTTGATGTCCTTAAGCCATTTTCCACAACTTTGGAAGTATGCTTGGGGTCATTGTCCATTTGGAAGACACATTTGAGACCAAGCTATAGCTTCCTGACTGATGTCTTGAGATGTTGCTTCAATATATTCACATAATTTTCCTCCCTCATGATGCCATCTATTTTGTGAAGTGCATCAGTCCCTCCTGCAGCAAAGCACCCCCACAACATGATGCTGCCACCCACATGCTTCACGAGTGGGATGGTGTTCTTCGGCTTGCAAGCCTCCCCCTTTTTCCTCCAAACATAACGATGGTCATTATGGCCAAACAGTTCTATTTTTGTTTCATCAGACCAGAGGACATTTCTCCAAAAAGTATGATCTTTGTCCCCATGTGCAGTTGCAAACCGTAGTCTGGCTTTTTTTATGGCGGTTTTGGAGCCGTGGCTTCTTCCTTGCTGAGCGGCCTTTCAGGTTATGTCAAGATTGGACTTGTTTTACTGTGGATATTGATACTTTTGTATCTGTTTCCTCCAGCATCTTTACAAGGTCCTTTGCTGTTGTTCTGGGATTGATTTGCACTTTACGCACCAAAGTACGTTCATCTCTAGGAGACAGAACGCGTCTCTTTCCTGAGCGGTATGACAACTGCGTGGTCCCATGGTGTTTATCCTTGTGTACTATTGTTTGTACAGATGAACGTCGTACCTTCAGGCATTTGGAAATTGCTCCCAAGGATGAACCAGACTTGTGGAGGTCTACAGTTCTTTTTCTGACGTCTTGGCTGATTTCTTGTGATTTCCCCATGATGTCAACCAAAGAGGCAGGCCTTGAGTTTTAAGGTAGGCCTTGAAATACATCCACAGGTAGACCTCCAATTGACTCAAATTATGTCAATTAGCCTATCAGAAGCTTCTAAAGCATAACATAATTTTCTGGAATTTTCCAAGCTGTTTAAAAGCACAGTCAACTTCGTGTATGTAAACTTCTGACCCACTGGAATTGTGATACAGTGAATTATAAGTGAAATAATCTGTCTGTAAACAATTGTTGGAAATTACTTGTGTCATGCACAAAGTAGATGTCCTAACTAACTTGCCAAAACTATAGTTCATTAACAAGAAATTTGTGGAGTGGTTGAAAAACAAGTTTTAATGACTCCAACCTAAGTGTATGTAAACTTACGACTTCAACTGTAACCAGGTGCCCTCCAATATCTACAGTCCTTCAGTCCCTAGCTGATTTACAATGCATCATCAAAGGCAATATGTTACTTCTGTACCACCGGCGCAACATATCGATAAGCTCCTTATCTCCATAAGCTACGCTGGCATTCACTAATAGGCTGTTATAAAGTAACTTTGTGACCCTAATAAAACCTTCAGGTCTGGCTCTTTATCTCCCCACCCTGCTTAATTCTGGCCCATTGGCACCTCCACACTTATGCAAACAAGCCTCTTTGTTCTTCATTGTCAGTCGTAAATACACAATTGACCCTGAAGAAGTGTGCCTGACCCTGGTCATGGTGTATGGTGCCTTCCATGTGAACTGGGTCGTCCAAATCACAGCCCAGCGCAATGACATAATTACAGCAGCATCACAGCAGCCAGCAACACCGGCTTTACCAGGCCACACAATTACCCCTAATTACCCTGCCTCTGTCTACTCAATTACTGTGACACAGGCTCGTCAGGCCCTAACAGCCCACTAACAACCAATGTCCTCTAGGTAACCTGTTGTGTGTGTGTGTGTGTGTGTGTGTGTGTATGTGTGTGTGTGTGTGTGTGTGTGTGTGTGTGTTGGTACAAGGTAAGCAGAGCATGGTGTGTTTGTGCGCACGCATGTGTGTGTGAGAGTATGCTGCCATTATACTGAAGGGATGTGGTTTATTTTCATTTCTCTGGGAAGCCAAGTAATAGTCAAGGAGACATCCTAATAGCATGCAAGATCTTAACCACAATACTGATGTGGTTTCACTAGGAAACACAGCCTTGTCAGGTTAGCTAATAAATAATCACATTGTACATCTCCTGGCTATTTTGGGCAGACTGAAGACTGAGGGGCAAAATGCAATTAACACGTTTTTGGGCTTCTCATTTCCTCTTTGATTCAAGTAGCACAGCCAAAGAGGAAACGATTTCAGCCAAGGGATATTGTTTCATGTCTCGTTCTCAAGAGCCCCTTTGATTCCACAGCCACCCTTATGTTCCTCCCCTGGTTTAAAAAGGAAAATTGATTTCCTTCGGCCCTTCTATTCTCATTATCATCTGAGAATTAGAGCAAAAAACACAGCCTCAAAAAAATAAGATAAACAAAGGAAAAACATACAATACTGTTCAAAAGTTTGGTGTCACTTAGAAATGTCATTGTTTGTGAAAGAAAAGCAAAAAAAATGTACCATTAAAATAACATAAAATTGATCAGAAATACAGCGTTGTCACGCCCTGACCATAGAGGGCCCTTGGTTCTCTATGGTGTAGTAGGTCAGGGCGTGAACAGGGGGTGTTCTAGGTTATATATTTCTATGTTGGTGCTCTTGGTATGGTTCCCAATTAGAGGCAGCTGATGTTCGTTGTCTCTAATTGGGGATCATACTTAAGGGTTCCCTGTTCCCACCTGCGTTGTGAGATATTGTTTTTGAATGAGTGCATGTAGCACCTCAGTACTGCACGGTCGTGGTTTGTTTCTTGGTTTGTTTTAAGTTTAAATTAATTAAGATGTGGAACTCAAATCACGCTGCGCCATGGTCTGTCTCTCCACACGAACGTGACAAGCGTAGACATTGTTAATGTTGTAAATGACTATTGTAGCTGGAAACGGCAGATTTTTTATGGAATATCTATATAGGCGTACAGAGGCCCATTGTCAGCAACCATCTCTCCTGTGTTCCAATGGCACGGTGTGTTAGCTAATCCAAGATTATAATTTTAAAAGGCTAATTGATCATTAGAAAACCATTTTGCAATTATGTTTGCACAGCTGAAAACTGTTGTCCTGATTTAAAGAAGCAATGAAACTGGCCTTCTGTAGATTAGTTGAGTATCTGGAGTATCAGCATTTGTGGGTTGGATTATAGGCTCAAAATGGCCAGAAACAAAACTTTCTTCTGAAACGTGTCAGTCTATTCTTGTTCTGAGAAATGAAGGCTATTCCATGCGAGAAATTGCCAAGAAACTGAAGATCTCGTACAATGCTGTGTACTACTCCCTTCACAGAACAGCGCAAACTGGCTAGTTTGAGAAACAGACGCCTCACAAGTTCTCAACTGGCAGCTTCATGAAATAGTACCCGCAAAACACCAGTCTCAACGTCAACAGTGAAGAGGCAACTCCGGGATACTGGCTTTCTAGGCAGAGTTGCAAAGAAAAGCCATATCTCAGACTGGCCAATAAAAAWAAAATATTAAGATGGACTGCAGAGTGAAGGAAAAGCAGCCAACAAGTGCTCAGCATATGTGGGAACTCCTTCAACGGTTGGAAAAGCATTCCTCGTGAAGCTGCTTGAGAGAATGCCAAGAGTGTGCAAAGCTGTCATCAAGGCAAAGTGTGGCTACTTTGAAGAATCTCAAATATAAAATATGTTTAACACTTTTTGGTTACTAGATGATTCCATATGTGTTATTTCATAGTTTTGATGTTTTCACTATTATTCTACAAGGTGTGTCCAAACTTCTGACTGGTACTGTACATATCTACCTTAATTACCTTGTACCCCTGCACATCGACTTGGTACTTGTACCCCTTGTATATAGCCAAGTTATCATTACTCATTGTTTATCTATTATTACTTGTATTATTACATGTTTTACTTTTCTATTATTTCTCTATTTTTGTTCTCTCTGCATTGTTGGGAAAGGCTCATAAGAAAGCATTTCACTGTTAGTTAACACCTGTTGATTACGAAGCTAATGACAAATATTTGATTTAATTCCAGAAATATAATTTATAGAAACTGGTCAGGGAATGTAGCAGATCACCAGGTCAAACGGATTCAGATTAACAAAGATAATTCTCATTCAGGTTGTCATTGGTTCTCCCATTACGTCCATGAGCAACTTGTGGATCATAATATACTGTCTGACATGTGGCTGCACAATACCATTAGCACCACTAATTGGTCATATCTCTCTCGTTAGCTGGAGAGAGTGATAGAGAGCACAGAAAATTGTTAGCAGATTGATGCCGTCTCAACCATTTTGGCATCTATAGCTAGGTTTACATCCAATTGGTGACAGATTTTCAAGCGAAAATTCTAAAATCTTTATTAAACATGATGTGCGTGTTTCCATTAAACGGACTTGTTTTGGATAAAAGGTTGTGCATGATGACACAGTGCACATAAAAATAACTTTTACTGTTAAATTCCCATGTACCAAATAAAAAGTACAAGTTAAATTGGTTTATCACATTTTCAACTCTACTTATGGTTTTGTAAAAAATAGTTTTTGCTTTATATAGCAAATATGCCCACTCCAGTATTGGCACATGTGCTCTACGCAACAGCTTGCATAACAGTGTGGGTACAGCCTGCATGTTGAGATTATTATAGACAAAAGAGCAAGAATATTTGTTTGTCAAATGGCAGCCAAGCATCGACCATCATGTCACCAGAATAAGATCCTCAATATTTATTGGAAAGGAGCATCAAGCTCATCACCGTGCACTTTCACCACCCTGTGAAGTTCATCATCTTCTTTCACCTGTAGCCTAATAAACTACATCGTTTCCCAAGTTGTAATGGGAGAACCACACATGTCATCAAGTGACTCCAAGTTTACTTTAATATGATGGTTATTATATCAATATTTGCACACAAAAAAGCATTTCAACAGTCATTTCTATAAAAATGTTAGACACAAAAAGATCCCTCCTTGTCTAACTTATTTTGTTTTTCAACATTTGGAAAGTTTAGCGACAAATTTGCTGTTTCCATCATGAAGGCCTGTCGTGACATGTTTTATCCAACATGTACTTTACTCACATAAAAAGGTTGGATGTGTTGGATTGTAATTTGAAATACTTGATATGCTAGAAGTTAATGGTTACGTGTATGAGAAATATACAGTTGAAGTCGGAAGTTTACATACACCGTAGCCAAATACATTCTAAACTCAGTTTTTCACAATTCCTGACATTTAATCCTAGTAAACATTCTCTGTCTTAAGTCAGATAGGATCACCACTTCATTTTAAGAATGTGAAATGTCAGAATAATAGTAAATAGAATGATTTAAGCACCCCCCCAAAAAAATATTTTTTTATTTTTACATTTTATTTAATCAGGTAGGCCAGTTGAGAATACGTTTACAACTGTGACTTGGCCAAGATAAAGCAAAGCAGTGCGACACAAACAACAACACAGAGTTACACATGGAAGAAACAACCATACAGTCAATAACACAATAGAAAAAGTCTATATACAGTGTGTGCGAATGGCGTGAGGAGGTAAGGCATAAAATAGGCCATAGTAGCAAAGAAATTACAAATAGCAAATTAACACTGGAGTGATAGATGTGCAGATGATGACGTGCAAGTAGAAATACTGGTGTGCAAAAGAGCAAAAATTCAATAAAAACAATATGGGGATGAGGTAGGTAGATTGGATGGGCTATGTACAGATGGGCTGTGTACAGCTGCAGCGATCAGTAAGCTGCTCAGATAGCTGATGCTTAAAGTTATTGAGGGAGATATAAGTCTCCAACTTTAGCAATTCGTTCCAGTCATTGGCAGCAGAGAACTTGAAGGAAAGGCGGCCAAAGGATGTGTTGGCTTTGGGGATGACCAGTGAGATATACCTGCTGCAGCGCGTGCTACGGGTGATGCTGCCACCCCCGTGCTTCACGAGTGGGATGGTGTTCTTCGGCTTGCAAGCCTCCCCCTTTTTCCTCCAAACATAAAGATGGTCATTATGGCCAAACAGTAATGTACTGGACTAAACCGTTAGACTCGGTTGCGAGAGGAATGCTATCATGTCTGAGGGCGGTAGAAGTGACAGAGATGGTGTTGCATAACACTGCTTTAATTACAATGGGGCAAAAAGTGGATCTGTATGTTCCCCAATCTGATGGACAAAATGGGAGTTAACGTTAAATGGGGAAAATCTACAATTCCGTAAAATTGATTCTTTGAATCCTGCATCGTTAATGCCGTTGCCTGGAGAGGGTGAATCGCATACATGTGACCCAGATCAAATTACTCCAAAGCCAAGGCCCTATTTGCAAGAGWCAGCATTGGAATGGGGACAAGTATTGTATACAGATGGCTCTAGCTACATGATCATAGAAGGGAAGAGAGTAAAAAAGTACACTGTGTGTGATGACAGGGGTGTAGTAAAGGCTGGCCCACTGCCAGCCTCGGTGTCAGCCCAGGGGGTGGAGTTATATGCATTAGCCGAGGCCTGTGGGTTGTCGGAAGTGGAGAATGTTACAATATACACTGGTTCTCGATATGCATTTTGGGTAGTTCCTAATTTCTAAACATTGTGGTCACAACGGGGCACGTTAACAGCGACAGGAACACCAATAAAAAATGTACATGAGGTAGAGGCATTATTAGAAGCATGTCAGCTACCCAGTAAATTAGCAGTGGTGAAATGAGAAGCTGAAGGTCAGTCTAACTTTCAGACTAATGCACCAGAACTAAAAACATTTCAGGAGGTTGAAAACGTTGACACAACCATTGCTAACGATAGAGCAGCAAAGGATAGTGTGGGGGAAGTGTTATCGCGTAAAAAAAGCTTTTATTCACCAGTAATGCCCTTTAGTGCTGCAACTAAGGGAGTGCAGTGGTCAGGGAAAGTTTAGACACCAGCAGACCACGAACCTGGGGATAGATAGCTTGTTGGGGTAATTATACTCAGGACAACATCCTAAGGTGTGAGGGAACCAAATGATTCTTATGGTCAAACGTCAGGGGGAAGAAGAGGCATATGAGCAGATGAAGGCATATTTACAGACTCATTTAGGGACTGAACTAGTGACTGAGAATTATACATTCTTTGCATGTATAATTAAGCACAGCTTAACGCATTATTAATGCTTGTTATGTTTTATGTTTCTTTTTGCTTTACAAGTCTTGTGCTATCACTCTCTTAAGAACCCAAAGGAGGAAATGGAGAAAGTCAAAAGCTCAAGCTGAAATGGAGGAAGTCAAAAGCTCCAGCTGAAATGTAATTATTAGTTGTAGGACGAGAGGGGGGAATAAGAGTTTGCATAGTGTGATGATAGATCAGAGGCTATAAGTCTCGGAGGTGTAAACATACTAATCAACTGTAGATTTTTGTTCATGTTCCATTTTCTGTTAATTTATAAGTAATTTCAAAGTGTATGTAATGTTGAACAGTATGGAGGTACTATTCAAAAAGGGGGGACTGTTGAATTGTAGTTTGAAATACTTGCTATACTAGAAGTTATTAATGGTTACATGAGGAATGTACTGTATATGGTGGGGTCAATGGAGGTTGGATAAGAAGTAGGGGTTACTAAGTGAGGGAAAAGGCAATCACTTGGTCACTGATAAGGTTGGATAGCTGTGGATTAGTGAGGAATGTGGGCCTTAGGTCAGGTCAGGTTAGATGAATGGAGAAGGAACAGTTTTATTACTCACATCACTTAACTTCCTACCTAGCAACAAATATGTATTGTTTAGAGGTGCAAGGAGGAGACTCTCCCTTAAGGAGGGTATACATACTTGTGCTGGTGGAAACATGTCTTTGTCTTTTCAGCTGTTTGACCCAGTGGGTGAATAAACTTGGTTTGAGCTTTGACTAGTTGTCTGTTAGGTTCAGACAAGCAGAGTGAAAAACTAACAGATGGAAACCTGCTTACTGTCATCCCTCAATGACAATAACAGCCCCCATTTGAGTCCACGCACATAAATAACCTGGGGCTACGTCAAAAAAGCTTCTCCACTTGTATTAAACCCAAAATGAAAAATGATCACACAATTATGGCAATGTTTCTGTAGAAGCMTATTATCTAATCATAGTGGTAACAATGCCAGGAGTTGTTTTGCTCCAGTTTGATGATTTACTTCTATGTTTTGGGTCATTGTCCTGTTGCATCACCCAACTTCTGTTGAACTTCAATTGGCGGACAGATAGCCTAACATTCTCCTGCAAAACGTCTTGATAAACTTGGGAATTCATTTTTCCGTCGATGATAGCTGTCCAGGCCCTGAGGCAGCAAAGCAGCCCCAAACCATGATGCGCCCTCCACCATACCTTGCAGTTGGAACGAGGTTATGATGTTGGTGTGCTGTGCCTTTTTTTCTCCACACTTAGTGTTGTGTGTTCCTTCCAAACAACTCAACTGTAGTTTCATCTTTCCACAGAATATTTTGCCAGTAGCGCTGTGGAACATCCAGGTGCGCTTTTGCAAATTTCAGACGTGGAGCAATGTTTTCTTTTGGACAGCAGTTGCTTCTTCCGTGGTGTCCTCCCTTGAACACCATTCTTGTTTAGTGTTTTATGTATCATAGACTCGTCAACAGAGATGTTAGCATGTTCCAGAGATTTCTGTAAGTCTTTAGCTGACACTGTAGGATTCTTTTCAACCTCATTGAGCATTCTGCGCTGTGCTCTTGCAGTCATCTTTGCAGGACAGCCACTCCTAGGGAGAGTAGCAACAGTGTTGAACTTTCTCCATTTATAGACAATTTGTCTTACCGTGGAGTGATAAACATCAAGGCTTTTAGAGATACTTTTATAAACCTTTCCAGCGTTATGCAAGTCAACAATTATTAATCTTAGATCTTCTGAGATCTCTTTTATTCGAGGCATGGTTCACATCAGGCAATGCTTCTTGTGAATAGCATACTCAAATTTTGTGAGTGTTTTTTATCGGGCAAGGCAGCTCTAACCGACATCTCCAATCTCGTCTCATTGATTTGACTCATTAGCCAAGGGGTTCACATACTTTTTCCAACTTACACTGTGAATGTTTAAATGATGTATTCAATATAGACAAGAAAAATACATTAATTTGTGTGTTATTAGTTTAACCTTTCTGAACCACCCATCCCGGATCCGGGATAATTGTCATCAGAAGCGCTGACTAGCATAGCCTAGCCTAGCGCCACAGGTATATAATATAATATAATTTTATGAAATCACAAGTGCAATATTGCAAAACACAGCTTAGCCTTTTGTTAATCCATCTGTCGTCTCAGATTTTGAAATTATGCTTTACAGCGAAAGCAATACAAGCGTTTGTGTAAGTTTATCGATCGCTCGACAAAACAATAAGTACACCTAGCATCAGGTAACTTGGTCACGAAAATCAGAAAAGCAATCAAATTAATCGTTTACCTTTGATGATCTTCGGATGTTTTCACTCACGAGACTCCCAGTTAGACAACAAATGTTCCTTTTGTTCCATAAAYATATTTTTTATATCCAAATACCTCCGTTAGTTTGATGCGTTATGCCCAGGAATCCACCGGAAAGAGCGGTCGTGACAACGCCGACAAAAATTCCAAATTATATCCATAATGTCCACAGAAACATGTCAAACGTTTTTTATAATCCATCCTCAGGTTGTTTTTCAAATATCTATTCGATAATATATAAACCGGGACAGTTGGCTTTTCACTAGGACCGGGAGTAACAATGGCTGCCTTTCTCTTTTGCGCACAGTCACTCTGAGAGCTCCCACCTATCCACTTACGCAATGTGGTCGTTCACACTCATTCTTCAAAATAAAAGCCTGAAACTATGTCTAAAGGCTGTTGACACCTTAGGGAAGCCATAGAAAAAGAGGTCTGGTTGATATCCCTTTATATGGGCAATAGGGATGCATAGGAACAGAGAGGTTTCAAGAAAAGGGGCACTTCCTGATTGGATTTTCCTCAGGTTTTAGCCTGCAATATCAGTTCTGTTTAACTCACAGACAAATTGTTTACAGTTTTGGAAACTTCAGAGTGTTTTCTATTCTAATCTGACAATTATATGCATATTCTAGTTTCGGGGCTGAGAAATATGCAGTTTCAAATGGGTACGTTTTTTAGCCAAAAACGAAAATATCGCCCCCTAGTCTTAAGACTACGTTTGTCTATTGTTGTTACTTAGATGAAGATCAGATCAAATTTGATGACCAATTTATACAGAAATCCAGGTAATTCCAAAGGACTCACATACTTTGTCTTGCCACTGAACATAGCGTTTGGCAAAAAAAAACATGATTATTTGTCTCTCTGAAATTAAACCATCAAGTGATAGATTTCAAACAAATACATATCTGTCATTGAACAACCCCATGCCATTATTAGATAGTGAAAAAAACAGCACTCTCTCTCATAAATTCTTTAAACAATAAAAGCTTAAATTACTAACGTTTCTGAAAATTAGATATATATTGTTTTGGAATTCAACTCTTCATATGTTTTTTTGGGGAAAAGAGCAGACTTCCTACAATTCTACACATTTGCCATGGGGCAGATGTGCAGTTTTATATCTAACCTTATGCTATTGTACACATTTTGCCATGAGGCAGATATTTGTTTTCGCTGTTTTAAAGCTAATTTCCTGCAATTCTACACAAACTGCCATGGGGCAGAGAGAAACATGTGCCTTTTTTTTGCTAATCTCATGCTATTCTATACATTTTGCAATGAGGCTGAAAGAATTTTGCATTTTTGAAGCTAATTTCCTGTAATTCAATAAAAATAAATCCATGGTTTATCATATCATAGCAAAACATATGCCTATATATACATTTTAAATCCCTGGAACAGATAGTTTGTTTTTCCCAATCTTAATTTTAATAGCCTGGGAAAAAGCCTGTCAAAATTTGATTTGATTTGATTTTGATATCCAAGGACATTGACTGGTGATTTAGCCCAGGTTAAACCCTGATTAGAGTGTATCTGTGAGAGTTTGGTCTAAACAACTTCTAAACTCTAACAGCTGTAGCCGCCCAACATTACAACCCATAAATGAAAGGCACAAGACACTTTAAAATGACCTCCCCAATGTGCATAATAAAACATTTAATGTGTCCGCTGTTTGTCTGAGACTAATAATAGAAACTAATGGACTCAAGTTTTCCCTTTCTCCTCTGGTGCTCTTTCTCTTCTTTTTATTTGTTGTGTTTGTGTATGTACAGTTGAAGTCGGAAGTTTACATACACTTCGGAGTCATTAAAACAAATTTTTCAACCACTCCACAACACACTATAGTTTTGGCAAGTCGGTTAGGACACCTACTTTGCATGACACAAGTCATTTTTCCAACAATTGTTTACAGACAGATTATTTCACTTATATTTCACTGTATCACAAGTCCAGTGGGTCAGAAGTTTACATGCACTAAGTTGACTGTGCCTTTAAACAGCTTGTCAGGAGGAATGGGCCAAAGGTCACCCAACTTATTGTGGGAAGCTTGCGGAAGGCTACCCAAAACTTTTGACCCAAGTTAAACAATTTAAAGGCAATGTTACCAAATACTAATTGAGTGTATGTAAACTTCTGACCCACTGGGAATGTGATGAAAGAAATAAAAGCTGAAATGAATCATTCTCTCTACTATTATTTGGACATTTCACATTCTTAATAAATTAAAGTGGTGATCGTAACTGACCTAAAACAGGGAATTTCTACTTGGATTAAATGTCAGGAATTGTGAAAAACTGAGTTTAAATGTATTTGGATAAGGTGTATGTAAACTTCCGACTTCAACTGTAAGTATTCAGACCCTTTGCTATGAGACTTGAAATTGAGCTCAGGTGCATCCTGTTTCCATTGATCATCTTTGAGATGTTTCTGGTAAATTTAACTGATTATACATGATTTGGAAAGGCACACACCTGTCTATATAAGGTCCAACATTTGACAGTGCATTTCAGAGCAAAAATCAAGCCATGAGGCGAAAGGAATTGTCTGTAGACCTCCGAGACCGGATTGTGTTGAAGGAACAGATCTGGGGAAGGGCATCAAAATATTTGTCCTTGAGTGGCCCAGCCAGAGCCCGGACTTGAAACAGATCGAACATCGCTGGAGAGAACTGAAAATAGCTGTGCAGCAACGCTCCCCGCATAAGAGGATCTGCAGAGAAGAATGGGAGAAACTCCCCAAATACTGTGGTGGAAATTACAACGTCATGTAATTCACATTACTTTATATTAGAAGGTACTCTTATATTAGTACTTTCACACTCTGTTTGTTCTTATGAGAGGAGCCTCTGAGGCTTAACTCCGACAGTTGATTTACGATGCCTTGGTGAAAAACCCAAAGACTGCATTCCATTCCATGATTAGTGTCTGTGTGAAATGTTGGCCTGTCTGCCAGTGCCAGGCGAACCTTCCCTCCAGTTTATTTCTCCCACATTGCAGATGAACACTGGACTTCATAATTTGAGGGAAGGACCTATGTTACATTAGTATTTCTGTATAAACAATTAGTAAATGACCTAGAAACATACATTTGGCACCATGTAAATCTTGCTGTCTGTTGCGTGAGAGCATTTCTGTTTTTAGTCACGGAGACTCAGGAGAACTATAAAGAGTTGTAACCTTACCCTGCTTATTTGGGCTATTGACAATCACCATTGGGTGACCATTAATGCAATAATTCTTTATAAAGTTTGATGAATTTGAGAACATCTAAAAGTCTTACTTTTGGTTAGAATAATTCCATGACAATACAGTTGTGCGAAGCTTGTAGCATCATACCAAGAAGACTAGAGGCTGTAATCGCTGCCAAAGGTCTTTCAAAAGTACTGAGTAAACCGGTCTTTGTTTTGTCATTATGGGGTTTTGTGTTTAGACTGATGAGGGGATTTTTGAAATCAATTTTACAATATGGCTGCAACGTAACAAAATGTTTAAAAAGTCAAGGTGTCTGAAAACTTTACGAATGCGCCGTAGTACCCTCTGAGGAAAGGGTTCTACCGGGAAACAAAAGGGTTATACCTGGGACCAAAACGGGTTCCTCAAAGGGTTCTGCTATGGGGACAGCTGAAGAACCATTTTAGGTTCTAGATAACACCTTTTTTCTAAGAGTGTATAATGAAACAAGTCCACTCAGAGAATGGGCCCCAGTAGAGGTGTTAAAGGGAGAGTTTAGCGTTAGCACAATGACTGGCTTGAGAAACTACCTTTAACTTCCTTCATACTTGGACGCAGATACATACAAATTGTAACCACAAGTTCATCTGACTCTGGGGAAGTAGATAAAGTCAGATGAACTCGTGACTACAATTTTTATGTATCTGAGTCCAAGTATGAAGGAAGTTAAAGGTAGTTTCGCGTGCCAATGTTAACTAGTGTTAGTACAATGACTATAGATTTCCAGTCATTGTGCTAACGCTAGATAGCAATTTCTCTAACGCTAGTCAGCAACTTACTTCATACTGTACGCAGATACATAAAAATGGTATCCACAAGTTCATCTGACTCATTGTCAAAATCACAAACTATCCTTTTAAATTCAAATAAGCGCTGGCAATAAAAATTATGAAAAAAAGGTATGACTCATCACACTGGAGTGTGTTGATCTAACCTTGTACAGAAGGCTGATTAAAATTGGCAAGTGAACACCAGGTCTTTAATTACCAATAATTGTATTTGATTTAATCAGGTGCCTCTGATATTCAAGGCTATGAGCATATGCTCTGCAAGCATTACCATACCTAAATCAAACACAGAGAAAGCTGATCCTCCCCTCCCTCACCTCTATCTGTCTATTCCCATGCTGGCCATCTCTCCCTCTTCCATTTTGCTGGCATAGTGAATGTTCTTAATCACATCTGTGGAGGTTCATTAGCAGACTCTCTGTCTAGATGCAATATTTGGACTCTTATCCTGATTTTCTCCAACCTCGAAAACATGCATCTGCATCAGAAGCACTCATTACTCAGAGAGGGCTCAGGCGAGCCCCCACTGATACACAATCAATTTCACGCTCCGATGGCATTAAGAACAGACAAGAAAAAGAGGGGAGATATTTCTTTTTTTTTTACTGAAGCAGATGGGTTTTTCATGCAGCCGGGATACAGACAGGGAGCAGAATGGATCTGCTGTTTGTTTACCGTACATGGCACACACACACACACACACACACACACACACACACACACACACACACTTGGGATCAATCTACACAACACAAACCTTTATCCCCAAGGCTTCACCCGTGAAGGCTGAGTATATGAAATCACAGGGTGTCAAAAACAATATACCAGATAATACAATTGTCCCCCTCCATATACCGGACACACTCTTGTGCTCAGGTGCATTGTGGGTACTCAGAAGCTATGGAGAAATGGAACTGAAATGTCCATTTTGTGTCTACGACAACAGTTTGCTATGAGGTGCCACAGTCAGAAAACCATAAGGAAGGAAGATCTGAACACATATGCTTTCCTTCCCTCCCCTTCCCCCTGTACTCTCTGAACTTTGGTGTTTTCTGGAACAGCAGTTTGCTGCAAGAGTTACTCTGCTTTTTATCTAATGCAAATGTCAATCAAGATGAATTGAAAAATGCAGTTGCACATGACTGAAAGGAGCCCAAACTGCCTCTGAAAAAAGTACCTCACCATCTGATAGAGAATGCAGGTCAAACAAGGACATTTTGGGGCTTAAAGGGCCAATCTGCAGCTGAAACAATAAGTAAATGGCCACCCCACCTCTTTATTTCGTTAAAAGCTGAGGGATGGGCCTGAATGAATGTAACCACTCTCAAATTCATAGACAGAGATATGGACTGACTATCCATGATATCAACCTTTTGTTTAAACCATGTTTTGAGGCTATACAGTGTCTGTTTACATGTTCAATGTTTATAAACAATCGAGAGAAAAAAAGATGTTTGGTAACTAACTCTAACACTTGACTCCACCCCCCCCCTTACTAGCTCTGACCTCACTGATAGCTACCTTATTGAGGAAAATGTACTTACTATCTGTGATATGTGGTTGTCCCACCTAGCTACAGTATCTTAAGATGAATGCACTAACTAAGTCGCTTTGGATAAGAGCATCTGCTAAATGACTAAAATGAGTAAAACAAACATAGATTTGGGGTTCTGACGGGGTACGACAGTTGAACGAAGCTCATCAGGCAGTTKTAAGTTATATTCTTCAAGAATAAATGGTTATATATCATTAATTTATAAGTCCAAAAATGAATGCAGCAACTGCAAATTGCCACTTTAAGAGGCTGCCGATAGTGAATTACCTTATAGGACCTCCTCAGGGCATAGGATATGTCTTGGATATAAACCTTCACAATGCACCAACTATTTGATTTAAATTAAACTAAGGCTTCAAATGCCTAGCTCTGGGAAATTGATATTCGCAGCCCTTTCATCATGGACACAAACTCCTCAACACCACCGCCATTCCAGTTCCCCACATCAGTCTAACATAAGCAATTAGAACTCTAAATAGTAGTAGGCCTAGTTACTTTGTCTAAGCCCAAGACACCAGACTACTGCCAGACTACTGCTATTCCTCAGTGCAACTGATCAATGAATAACAAATGGCATGATGAGGCAATATAATAGGCATTGATCTAAATTATTAGCCTGGCCCCAGATTTGTTTATGTAATTGCGAATCTCATTGTCAAAGTCAGGCATGATAGTTCCATAAGGAGTTTCAGATTAATTTCAGATAACACGCTTATTCCACCAGGGAGAAGCAAACATCCCCAGCTGCGTGCACGGCATCTCAGTCTCAATAATATTGACAGGGGCTTTGCATGGATCTCAGCTCTCGTTTCAAACCTGCACTTCTGCACAGTGACAGATGGGATTGCCTTTCTCCATTGCCACAACGGCGAGGAAAGGCTTAACGTCCCCTTGGATGGAGGCCCTTACAGTCGGTTGCAAAAAATAAATTGAATTCCTGCTCAACAGATAGAATAAATATACGTGGCAGTGTGTTCAAGCCCTGTGTCTCTCTGGGAAGACCAAGCCTGGCCTGGCTGACACAATTAGGGATAGATTTGTATTCAAGTAACCACTAGCGAAAGAGAGAGAAAAAGTAACAGAAAGAGAGAGTAAAACAGAAGCGCTCTATGCAACCAGAAGCGATCTTCAAAACAAAACAACAAGCCTGCAAAAATGTTGTATTGAAAAAATGTATTATTATAAAAATGTGGGCTACAGAAAGAAACAAAATAGTACAATTTGAAGCCATATGGCATTAAGTATTAGAAGCAATAGAATTTGTTTTTATTATGAGACAAACAAGATGGGTATGAATATGGTGTATGATGCCATCAAGGTTTGTTGAAATGTATGTAAGTCTGAGTTGGTGTTTTTGTCTTTACTCATCTTTATTCTTCATGTTGAAGGTTGGGCATTAAGTCCCAGCCGACCTCATCTCTAGTTTAATGTATCTACGTTTGTGAAATGTTAAGTTGCCTATTGTCTTTGTATACAGTATATGTTTGTATTTTCTAAAACCCAAATAAATAAAATAAATAAAAAACTGAATTGCAAATATATAGTTGCAGTACTTAACTCAAATCAGAGGGGTAATTTGAAACAAAATCCTGTGCTATAATTACCATAATCAACGTAGACCACTGAACTCCAAATAGCCATGTGTAAGTGTATATTCTCCAGTGAGTGCCTAGGGGTTTTGTTATGCAGATTTATTTTTATATAACAGTACTGACTAATTTAGTGGTTAGATGAACACAAATGTTTTGATAGCATGCTACTGTATGCTGCCCAAAGCAAGACGCTATTGTATGTTTCTGTTAGGGAGTACCCTCAGGTAAACAAACAACGTCATTGTTCACTAAGAGTAGTAAACAGTGATTTTATAAACTGAATTAATAGTTTGGGGGGCAGTTTTCAGCTACTTTGAGACTTGTAGGGAAAGGAAGTTGATTCATGATTTATGATTCTATGGAAAATGGTTGAGCAGAGGATTAAGATTCATCTGAACATAAAAATGATGCATTCTGAGACAAAATGCATCTGGAATAACATCAATTTGTCTCCGTTAATATAACAATTGATGATTAGTCTCAATTCCGTGTAAACTCAAATTGAATTAAACATGCATCGATCCAGTGTTTCATGTGAGACTTGTCATCTTTGTTGATTATTCTTTTGTTTGTTTTACCTCAAAGCATGCCAATAGAATATACATTCTCATAATTCTTCCCTTTCAGATGCAATGCAGTGTTTTATCACTGATAGCCTCTCAGTCTGCTGAGGCTTTTGCCTGGAGATCATTGAATGATATGCCCTTACCCGTGCAGTTAGACGAGGCATCATTAACAACGTAGAGAGATGAAACTGAACCGGGTATTATTATTTCCAAAAAGCTCTCAGTCTCAAATCACAATTAGATGTTAATCCATGTTTCTCAAAAGTCAAGTTTCGAAGTTGTTCCAAACTTCAAATTTCTAAGTGTTTAAGGTTAAGTTTACGCATTAACTCCACATTTTTAAGGTTAGGGTTAAGTTTAGGCATTTACTCCGAAGTCCTAAGGTTAGGCATTAACTCCAAATGGTTAAGGTAAGGGTTAAGGTTTGGGATAGGCATTAAATAAAAATAGATATTATGTTTTTTGCGCTGGATTTGAACATACAATTTTTTGCCCATCCACCATACCAGTCCATAATGCCATCACAAAACCGAAACTTAAAAGGCTCCTTAACAGCTTCTACACCCAAGCCATTAGACTGCTAAACAAACTATTTGCATTGACCCCCTTTTTACGCTGCTGCTACTCGTTGTTTATTATCTATGCATAGTAACTTTATCCCTACCTACATGTACATACAGTACCTCAATACCTCATACCTCGACTAACCTGTACCCCCACACATTGAGTCGGTATCGGTATCCCCTGTATATAGCCTAGTTATTGTCATTTTAATGTGTTACTTTTTAAAAACCTTTGTTTATTAGTAAATATTTTCTGAACTCATATTTTCAGCATTGTTGGTTAACAGCTTGGGATGTTACTTGAAGGTAACATCGCTCACCGTTGCCCCTAGTGGACAGTTTCCACATCATCCTCAGACATGGATCGACATCTAATACTGACTTGTATCTTTTTATATTTTTTTTATTTAACCTATATTTCACAAGGCAAGTCTAAAGAACAAATTCTTACTTACAATGATGGCCTACTGGGGAACAGTGGGTTAGATGCCTTGTTCAGGGACAGAACAACAGATTTTTACCTTGTCAGCTTAGGGATTCAATCCAGCAACCTTTTGGTTACTGACCCAATGCTCTAACCACTAGGGGACCTGCTGCCCCAAAATCATGGGTGACCTGGCTGATTATTTCATAGTTCTTCTGACATTTTACTGGAAACCATGACTATATGCCTGATTGTTGGGGTGACAGGTAGCCTAGTGGTTAGAGCGTTGGACTAGTAACCAAAAGGTTGCAAGCGAGATTTCCTGAGCTGACAAGGTAAACGAAAATCTGTCGTTCTGCCCCTAAACAAGGCACTGTTCCTAAGCCGTCATTGAAAATAAGAATTTGTTCTTAACGGACTTGCATAGTTAAATAAAGGAAAAATGAAATTGTTGAGAGTGCTTTCATTTCTAAGGCTAATAACAACCAACCATTTTCTGCTATGTTCCCAACAATCACATCAGCCCTCTCTCACTTATTGTGTCATATAAATCATTCACACTCAATATTTCTAATCAGTGCCCAGTATAATCCACAACACCGTCAAAAGAGCTGCATTTCTGTTTGATATAAAGGATGTTTTATACATTTAGGGCCAAGGGACATCCCCGCAAGCCAAATAGTAACTTTCTTTGATAACTATGCCTCATCCCATATGCCTCATAGAACTAGCAAAGACAATCCAGGTTCTTTGCGGAGGCACCTAACACCCATCTGGTGTGAGGAATTAGTATTTTACAGCCTTTTCTGTCCGCTTGTATCAATTTGTTCAAGGCCAAGCAGCCTGCAATGCAACCTCAGCCTCCGAAAGACTCCAGCAGTCCTTTCAGACTGTGTTGCCATGGCAACAGGCAGCAACAAAGAACAACCACCTATTTTCAAGATTGGTCTTGAAAATAAACATAAAGTTACAGTTCTCAGAATTGTTCTCAGAATTGTAGAGGACGAGGCCATACCTGAGGTAAGATTAGACCCAAGTGAAATAATCATAGAGTAGCACTCTCCTAAACAAAACATTTTAGTACTCATCACTGCATTCTCTACCAGAAAGTTGTTTGGCCCTCTTTGAAGTCACGTATGTTAATACATTGCTATCTTTTCATTTATAAAGCCATTTTACAAAAAGTCCCAATTTACCTAACATCTTTACTAAACTTTAGACATACGAGTTACCACACCTGGTCTCTGGAAATTCCTTTGATCTCTACTGAGTTAGGTAAATCGGCTTTTAGTGTTCTTGCACCTTATTTGTGGAACAATCTTCAAAATGTTCTTACATTTGATGTTTTGGTGCCACTAGGGCAATTCAGAAGGCTGATTGAGGAACTTATTACTGATGAATGTGTTAATTTTTTATGACCATGTTGTTCTTTCTATTTGCATTTTGTATTAATATTAATGTGTGTATTTTCTGTATTTTCTGTAATTCAGGGCTCATCTGTAAAAGAGACCTTGGTCTCAGTATGACCAAAATAAAGGTTAAAAAAATACACTGCTCTCTTAGATTCTCTTCGACGTGTGCATGACTGTGTGTGTATGTATTACTCTTCGCAGCATTAACGGGATACTTCGGGATTTTGGCAATGAAGCCCTTTATCTACTTCCCCATAGTCAGACGAACTCACGGATACCATTTGTATGTCGCCGTGTCCAGTTTGAAGGAAATTAGCGGTAGTTCCGTGAGACAATTCTAACTAGTGTTAGCTCAATGACTGGACGTCTATGGGTATCTACTGCAGATACCCATAGACATCCAGTCATTGCGCTAACGCTGGTTAGCAAATGTGCTAGCTCTAGATAGCAACTTTCTTCAAACTCTACGCATAGACATAAAAATGGTTTCCACGAGTTCTTCTGACTCTGGGGAAGTAGATAAAGGGCCTCATTGCCAAAATCCCAAAGTTTCCCTTTAATCCTTTGTAAAACACATGTAACAGAGTAAAAAATGGAGTCTTGGTTATATGTGAGTTTTACCAAAATGAAGTTGTCGACCAGTGTTGATGGAGCCTCCAAACGGTTAAAGGTGTTACTGCAGATTTGGTACAACGTGTGTTGCTGATGTTCTCCAGCAGACAAAGCTATTCCTATACCAGAGGTACATGTACATATCCTGAAACATGCTGTCTGCAATATTTCATACCTTTTACAATATTTTTTTTTTTTATACTTTAAAACATTATAGTTATTATCCATGTTGGGATGTGATGGTGGATGTACAGTTTAGCTTGCTAACAATAACTTTGTGGACTATTTGCTCTGCGCCACGTTTTTGTAAGCTAGATAGCAAGCTAGCTAGCGAGTGTTCGAAATCGTCACATTTCTGATGCAAGCTGCATATGTATGAGGATTGTGCATTAAGTGATTTATGAAAAGGAAATGTTTTCTTTTCTTTCACAAATCCAGATCCTGTCACGTTTGCAGTGACCCTTGGGCATGTGTGAAGACATTCACACATTGTCTGTCTTCCAGGTATGTTTTAATATGTGTTATTCAGTGTGTTGTGCA
The DNA here is from genome assembly GCF_002910315.2 of Salvelinus sp. IW2-2015. NCBI lineage: Eukaryota > Metazoa > Chordata > Actinopteri > Salmoniformes > Salmonidae > Salvelinus > Salvelinus sp. IW2-2015. The sequence continues at coordinate 44,132,674 of NC_036858.1, forward strand.
TGCTTGTTGGTTCTCCTGCAGAGCTCACGATTACTCTCTCGCTCTCAATGCAAAGCAATGTAGTCGTTCTGATTTGGAATTCTGGTTGAATATGTGAATTGTTTGTAAAATTTAGAAAATGCCTTTGACTTTAATTGGATAGAATTGAATTGGATTTATATTGTACTAAAACTATACGATAATTTGTTTAAATGTGTATTGTGGATTATGTATTCATGTTAATATGTAAAGAAAATGTTATTATTTTAATTGTATAATAAAAATATACAAATCTAAAGCTATTCCTATGCTGGAGATCCTGTCATGTTTGCAGTGACCCTTGTGCATGTATGAAGACATTCATACGTTGTGTCTGTCTTCCAGGAATAAATAAGACCCGAAAGCAAGTCCTGTATCTGTCATCCCTCTGACCAGCCAAACAGAGTTACACATATTTCACAGAATTCCGTGGCTGACGCATTTACCACTACTCAGCATTAACACATCAGGCCTTCAGTGACCTGGTACTTCCAGAGTGAGGCTACATAACAGAAGTCTTTGAACAGCCAGCCGACTGGAAGTCCTCAGATTATGATTTGGAAGGAGTTTGTTCTAGGACGTAATTAGAGAGGCTCAGTGTTTGAACAGGCTAAGTAGTCAAATAAGTAGGACGACTAAAACTACTTCACCAATTACCACCGTTCAAACGAGGACACTTGGTCTCGTGGTTTCTTGGCTCATTGGTTAGGATTATTAATTTATTCATTCCTTTACTCCATTGTAACTTGGGGTGGGTAACTTGTAAAGAACCTGTTGCATTAATCACTCAGAAATGTCTTCACTGAACTGCAGAATCGGTCTAAGACATCAATCTTTTAATCACAAGTGTTGCACAAGATTACAGTACATTTTACTAAGACCACCCTGTGGGGACAAACTTCTGTAAAACTGACACTTTAAATCGGACAGAAAATGAACTCTGTGCACCACAGCAGGTTAACTAGTAGAGTCACCATCAAACTAACTATCTGACAGAATACTGTTACTATCTGTTTATAACAGTAGACTCTTTCAATCTTTCCTCTGTTAAAGATGCACTCTGGGATCTTAAGCATAACAAATTCATAACATATTGCACAAATTGGATTTGTAACATACCACATGAATAGCAAATTACGTACGATATCATACAAATTGCAAAATCATATCACACGAAATGGCTGACGTAGTACACAATTGGCTGAAATAGTACACAACAAACAGGGACCGTTTTTGGGTCGTGAGCACCTTTTTCAAAACTACTGGCTGAAGTTATACAAAAGTTTGAGAGTGCATCTTTAAGCCTCTTTCACACACATACACAGTCGTCTTACCTGCAATGTTTGTGTGGGCCACTCAGCGTCTCGATGACAAAGCATTCTCCATCATTCAAGCAGTAGGCCAGGTCCTTCACGTGACATTGCTTGAAATGCTCTGAACGCATTTGAGGAATGGTGGGTGACGCTGCAGAGAAAATAACGAAATTACAGAAAAGGGAGATGGAGAAAGAGAGAAAAAAGAAAGAGATAATTTTAGTTAAAACTTCTTATGGCTGGGGGCAGCATTGAGTAGCTTGGATGAATAAGGTACCCAGAGTAAACTGCCTGCTACTCAGTCCCAGAAGCTAAGATATGCATATCATTAGTAGATTTGGATAGAAAACTCTCTGAAGTTTCTAAAACTGTTTGAATGATGTCTGAGTATAACAAAACTCATACGGCAGGCAAAAAACCTGAATAAAATTCCAACCAGGAAGTGGGAAATCTGAGGTTTGCAGGTTTACCTATCCAATATACAGTGTCCATGGGGTCATATTACACTTCATAAGTCTTCCACTACATGTCAACAGTCTTTCGAACCTTGTTTGATGCTTCTACTGCGAAGGATTAGGGAATAAGAGCTGAGTGAGTCAGGGCTCTGGCAGCACCCCCGTGAGAGTTAGCTGCATTCCATCGCATTTCTACAGACAAAGGAATTCTCCGGTTGAAACATCATTGAAGATTTATGTTAAAAACATCCTAAAGATTGATTCTATACATCATTTGACATGTTTCTACAAACTGTAATGTAATTTTTTTACTTTTCGTCTGGCCTGCGCGTCATCAATTTGGATTTTGGAACTAAACGCGCAAACAAAAAGGAGGTATTTGGACATAAATTAAGGACGTTATCGAACAAAACAAACATTTATTGTGGAACTGGGATTCCTGGGAGTGCATTTTGATGAAGATCATCAAAGGTAAGTGAATATTTATAATACTATTTCTGACTTCTGTTGACTCCACAACATGGCGGGTACCTGTTTGGCTTGTTTTGGTCTCTGAGCGCTGTACTCAGATTATTGCATGGTGTGCTTTTTCCGTAAAGTTTTTTTTTTTAAATCTGACACAGCGGTTGCATTAAGGAGTAGTTTATCTAAAGTTCCACGTAAAACACTTGTAACTTTTATCAATGTTTATTATGATTATTTCTGTAAATTGATGTGGCTCTGTCACGTTCTGACCATAGTTCTTGTGTGTTTTACTTGTTTTAGTGTTTGGTCAGGACGTGAGCTGGGTGGGCATTCTATGTTGTGTGTCTAGTTTGTCTGTTTCRATGTTTGGCCTAATATGGTTCTCAATCAGAGGCAGGTGTTTTGTGTTGTCTCTGATTGGGAATCATATTTAGGTGGCTTGTTTTGTGTTGGGGTTTGTGGGTGGTTGTTTCCTGTCTTTGTGTTCATTTTCACCAGAGAGGACTGTTTCGGTTTGCCACGTTTGTTATTTTTGTATTGTTGTAAGTATTCACAGTTTCGTTTATTAAACATGTTGAGGACTGGCTACACTGCGTGTTGGTCCAATCCCTGCTACACCTTCTCTTCTCGTGAAGAGGAGGAAGGCTGCCGTTACAGGCTCTCTGCAAAATCACAGGATGATTGAGGCAAAACGTTACTGAACATAACGCGCCAATGTAAACTAAGATATTTGGGTATAAATATGAACTTTATCGAACAAAACATACATGTATTGTGTAACATGAAGTCCTATGAGTGTCATCTGATGAAGATCATCAAAGGTTAGTGATTCATTTTCTCTATTTCTGCTTTTTGTGACTCCTGTCTTTGGCTGAAAAAATGGCTGTGTTTTTCTGTGACTAGGTACTGACCATACATAATCAGATGGTGTGCTTTCGTCATAAAGCCTTTTTGAAATCGGACACTCTGGTGGGATTAACAACAAGTGTATCTTTAAAATGGTGTAAAATACTTGTATGTTTGAGGAATTTTAATTATGAGATTTCTGTTATATGAATTTGGTGCCCTGCACTTTCACTGGCTGTTGTGAAGTCAATCCCCTTAACGGGATCTCAGCCATAAGAAGTAAAAAAATAACAAGGAACACATTTCATCAGTTCATATTCAAATCATAACGATAAGACATATATTTGTTATGCCTATCTACGACTAAGTAGTAAGCAACATGTAAAACTCAAAAAGGTACTCTAAGAACTGAAAAAAAATCTAAATCAAATAAAACTCCCAACAAATTCCCCAGAAATGCACAGTAAGACCACACCCTGCACTGCTGCAGCTGGAGTAGCCATGTGAGTGTTTTCCTATTAGTCTCCTTTGCAGGTTACTGTAGAAGTGACAGTGGACGTGCTGTAATACATGGTATGTAAAGTTAATACAACGCCCAGTGTTTGCTTAGCTCCTGGTACATCACTGAGAGAAGATGAATGAGGGATGCTGATAATCTGTCCTGCTATGATTAATACTGGAAGGTCTGCAGTGTTTGGGAACTTGACTCCTCAAAATGATTAATAACACCAAGCCTGGTGTACACAGAGCCTACGGTGTGGTGAGAATATCAACTTTGCCTAACTGATGACAGTCCTATTAAAATGCTAGACCATGCCTCAATGGTCCTTCATACATGGGGAGTTAGCCTAACTAAACCGGGGTTGAGCCATGCCTTTGTGTTTTTCATTTCACGTATGCTGACAGTACGCATTAAGTACAGAGAACCCTGACTCGAACAGGTATGTGGTGCCAAACTGGATCAGAACATCTACTGCTTTCTCAGTCAGTTTCTCAACCTCAAAAAGCATCTTGCATCAATCAGTGTATTCCAGTTCAGAATGAAAAGGATTACTTGTGTTTTAACAGCAACAGTTATCTTCCATCTTCATCTGTACTGTTACTTAGGGTTGCACTAGTAGCTAGATAGCTAGATAGCTTGCTTTGGCTAACGTTGGCTAGCTAGCTATTGGCTGTGTACAAGGGGATTGTTTGAAAGAGAAACTCACATCGACTACTATGAGCGATGGTACTCCCTTATTTCTGCTTATCATCACCTGTTATAAAATCACAAAAATGCCTTGCTGACTTACTTTCCGCTGTCGAAGCACTGTTTCCTGAAGCATTATGCCCTGTTCTGAAAGAGCTCCCTGGGTTTACCGTCATGCTGTGGATGTTTAGTCAGTTAATATGTTCGTTTTGAGAGACTCATTACTAAGCACTTCTCTGCACAAAACACATTGTGGGCACTCCTCATTATTTCTCAAAGTTTGTATTAAACCAAGAGAGAGGAACTCATCGCTGTATTTGGTTTCATGACAATTGAGCTCAGTCAGAACTTGTCGCTATCTTCAGTCCATTTGATGACAGCAGTGAGTGATGGCGAGTGGGAATTACAAGCCAGTGGCTGACAGCACATCATCTGCTGCTGAACAACAGCATTGCAGCGTGTGGGTCGCGTAGTAAAAAGATCCGTTAAACCATGAAGCACACAGGCATCTTCCACACACTCGCGCAGCTGCCAAACTGAGCAGAGCCACCGCTGCTAAGCAGAGAGCGCACTGAACAGAGTGCAGTTGCAGTAATTAATGCAATAATTCTAAATGTACTCTGACCCGTCGCGACCCACCATTAACAGGTCTGTGACCCACTGCGACCCATACTTTAAGAAGGGCTGGTCTAGACCTGTTGTTTAGAAAGCATGTGACGGATCACATTTGATTATGTGGACCTCTGGTTGAGAGTCTCTCTGCATGCAGAGTGTATGCCATCCAGAGGAACTGGGGCTCATTTCACTGGGTGTGTTGTTACAGAGAGGGGAACATCTCCAGTAAGAGTGCCTCTCTATAGCTGCCACAAAAAGGGAAGTGCTCTTCACCCCCTATTAAATCTCTTTTTACGCCAGGGAATCCAAGTATAACACAACCAGAGCCAATGGAAAGGACTCTCAGGCAAGGCCCAGGGGACAGATGGTTACCATGATGTTGGAGCACCACCAAAGCATTGCTTTTAAAAGGGCAGGGATATGTATGCTGGCTGTCATTATAAGCTTTATTCAGTGTTAATGACAGCCCTTTCTGAATCTACCCTGCTCTACTACTTCTCCTATAGAACAACAGCAGAATTTGACTTTACTGTATTTGTGACCCCTCAAAAACTCAGGTAAAATACAGGAACAGATTATTTGACCTCGGACCCTTATGTCTAATTACCACCATTGTTTGCTTCACTACTGCCTCCCCTACCAGACCTCACCCACACACACACACACACACACACACACACACACACACACACACACACACACACACACACCACCACCACAACACACACACACACACACACACCACACCCCACACACACACACACACACACACACACACACACACACACACACACACACACACAACTCCTCCACTCCTTTCCTCTATCAACCAGACCTGATGTGATGAGCTATAGCCTTTGGAGTTGTTTTTTTTACAAATACTTTGAGTGTTTAAGGCTGTCTGAAGTGCAATATGGGTGGGGTTTTGCACTTTTTGGATAAATTCATTGGTTATACAGCGCCACGCAAGCTCAATCAAGCACAGTAAAAGTAATTGAAAGAAAACAAATACTATCTAAACCTACGTCTGCTAGCAACTGACAATGAATTGCCGGACTAAAGATATAAATTAGCTCCAGAGATATGTAACTCCAGTGCATTTAAATGGTTTTATAAACTGAAATGTTGGTAAGAAACAAGTACAGAAACAGACTCAATGTTGAGCATGACCTCAGGGTTGCACTGTCAGAAACTGAGACCAGAATAGACCTGCTTGTTGAAAACTTGACCCAGTCACACACCTATCATTAGGACTGTGTGTGTGTTGTGTGTGTGTGGGTGTGTGTGTGTGTGGTGTGTGTGTGTGTGGTGTGTGTTGTGTTGTGTGGTGTGTTGTGTGTGTGTGTGTGTTACGGTCTACATCTGTGTGATGTGATCAATCAGTTTATTCCAGTTCAGAATAAAAATATTTATTGCATTGTAACAGTTCCAACCTAGACTTGTTTTCAACAATCATTTCTACAGTATGATGTACTGTAGGCCTGATCATTTTTCATCTTTACTGTCGCTATTTTATTTGTATTTATTTAACCTTTATTTAACTAGGCAAGTCAGTTAAGAACAAATTCTTAATTACAATGACTGACTACCAAAAGGCAAAAGGCCTCCTGCGGGGACAGGGGCTGGGATTAAAAAATAAAATAAATTAATAAAAATATAGGACAAAACACACATCACGACAAGAGAGACAACTCAACACTACATAAACACTTTTTTTCTGGCCTCTCTGTCGTAAAGCCCAGCTCTGGAGTGTATGGCTTAAAGTGGTCCTATGGACAGATACTCCATTCACCGCTGTGGAGCTTTGCAACTCCTTCAGGGTTATCTTTGGTCTCTTTGGTGCCTCTCTGATTAATGCCCTCCTTGCCTGGTCCATGAGTTTTGGTGGGCGGCCCTCTCTTGGCAGATTTGTTGTGGTGCCCTATTCTTTCCATTTTTTATAATGGATTTAATGGTGCTCCGTGGGATGTTCAACGTTTTGGATATTATTTTATAACCCAACCCTGATCTGTGCTTCTCTACAACTTTGTCCCTGACCTGTTTGGAGAGCTTCTTGGTCTTCATAGTACCGCTTGCTTGGTGGTGCCCCTTGGTTAGTGATGCTACGGACTCTGGGGCCTTTCGGAACAGATGTATATAGACTGAGATCATGTGACAGATCATGTGACACTTAGATTGCACACACCTCTTGTCCGTATTTTATTTTTTAGAATAGTTCTTTTTTTCATTTCACCAATTTGAACTATTTTGTGTATGTCCATTACTATGAAATCCAAATAAAAATCTATTTAAATTCCAGGTACTTTTGCAAGGCACTGTAAGTCTGTGTGATGTGATCAATCAGTTCATAATTAAAATTATGTATTGTATTTTAACAGCAACCTAGACACATATGTAAGAGTATGTAAGAGTGTTTTTAGTGGGGAAAAATAAACATGAGTAGCTATTTATATGGGTATTTCATTTAACTGTTATTTGTCTATGTTGCATTTGTTCATGGGCATACAGTAAGGGCAATGAAATGTACCGATATTTATGTATAGTCCCATGTTTTCGTAAACTTGGGTCCCAGACAAACACTGAATTTCTAATTTGGGTCCCAGGCTGAAAAAGACTAACAGTGAAATGTTTAAGTACTCTTCCCAACAATAACGAGAGAAATAAAAATAGAGAAATAATACAAAGTAGAACACGTAATTATAAAAGTACTAATAAATTCACATTAGTAACGATAACTTGGCTATATACACGGGGTACCAGTACAGAGTCAATGTGCAGGGCATACAAGGTAATTGAGGTAGATATGTAACCTTTATTTAACTAGGCAGGTCAGTTAAGAACAAATTCTTATTTACAATGACGGCCTACCTCGGCCAACGCTGGGCCAATTGTGCGCCGCCCAATCACGGCCAGATGTGATACAGCCTGGAGTCAAACCAGGTACTGTAATGACACCTCTTGCACTGAGATGCAGTGCCTTAGACCGCTGTGCCACTCGGGAGCCCTAACTAGGAATAAACTAGGAATAAACACACATAATAAACAGTAGCAGCAGCGTATGTGATGAGTAAAAAGTCTTAAGAATTGGGGGTAGGAGCTGTTCAGGGTCCTTTTGGTTCAAGAGTTGGTGCATCGGTACTGCTTTCCTTGGGTGGCTGGAGTCTTTTGGAGGATCTGAGTACACGCCAAATAATTTCAGCCTCCTGAAGGGGAAGAGGCCTCGCTGTGCCCTCTCCACAACTGTGTTGGTGTGTGTGGACCATGATAGATCATTAGTGATGTGGACACACCGAGGAACTTGAAGCTCTGGAGCCGCTTCACTACAGCCCCACCGTTGTGAAGGGGGGCGTGCTCTGTGTTGAATGCTGAGTTGTAGTCATTGAACAGCATTCTTAAGTATGGGTTCCTCTTGTCCAGGTGGGAAAGGGCAGTGTGGAGTGCAATAGAGATTGCGTCATCTGTGGATCTGTTGAGGCGGTATGCGAATTGGAGTGGGTCCAGGGTGTCTGGGATGATGGTGTTGATTTGAGCCATAACCAGCCTTTCAAAGTATTTCGTGAATACATATGTGAGTGCTATGGAGCGGTAGTGATTTAGACAGGCTACATTGGCACACAGGGACTATGGTGGTCTGCTTGAAACATGTACAGTACCAGTCAAAAGTTTGGACACACTTACTCATTCAAGGGTTTTTCTTTATTTATACTATTTGACCAAGACTGAGAGTGATGGAATGCTGCATCAGATGATCTGGCCTCCACAATCATCCGACCTCAACCCATTTGAGATGGTTTGGGATGAGTTGGACCACAGAGTGAATGAAAAGCAGCCAACAAGTGCTCAGCATATGTGGGAACTCCTTCAAGACTGTTGGAAAAGTATTCCAAGTGAAGCTGGTTGAGAGAATGCCAAGAGTTTGCAAAGCTGTCATCAAGCTAAAGTGTGGCTACTTTGAAGAATCTCAAAAGAAAAAATATTTTGATTTCTTTAACACTTTTTTGGTTACTACATGATTCGATATTTGTTATGTCATATTGTTGATCTATTTACTATTATTCTACAATGTAGAACATAGTAAAAATAAAGAAAAACCCTGGAATGAGTAGGTGTGTCCAAACTTTTGACTGGTAAAACAGATATTACAGACTGGGTCAGGGAGTGGTTTAAAATGTCAGTGAAGACACACCAGATGGTCCCTGCATGCTCTCAGTACACATCCTGGTAATCCGTCTGGCTCTGCGGAGAGCATGATCACACAGTTGTCAGAAACAGATGGTGCTCTCATGCATGGTTCAGTGTTGCTTGCCTCAAAGCACGCATAGAAGACATTTAGCTAGTCTTGTAGGCTCACTTCAAAAGGCAGATCGTAAGTGTCACTGGTAACTGATGTGATAAACTCCTCAATGCCATTAGAATAATTCCAGGACAGTCTGTGCTACCAAAACAGTCGGTATTTAGCGCTTCACTGGTACTTCCTGTTTGAATTTTTGCAGGAATCAGGAGGATAAAGTTACGATCAGATTTTCCAATGAGAGAGCTTTGTATGCATTTCTGTGTGTGGAGTAACACATGACATGCTGGTAGAAATGAGGTAAGACAGATTTCAGTTTTCCTGCATTAAAGTCACCGGCCATTAGGAGCGTCGCTTCTGGATGAGCATGTTATTGTTTGCTTATGGCCCTGTACAGCTCATTGAGTGTGGTCTTAGTGCCAGCATCAGTTTGTAGTGGTAAATCGACAGCTACAAAAAATATAAATGAAAACTTTCTTGGTAAATAGTATGGTCTACAGCTTATCATTCGGTATTCTAACTCAGGCGAGCAGAAATTGGATGGCAATTTAGAATTGATTCACGTTTAGATGGAGTATTTGGCTGTTTTGGCTGCCAGTGCCAGTCTACCTCTGAAGATATCATAAGGTCCTTAATATTAGAGATTGAGCACCAGCTGTTGTTAAAGGGATACTTCGGGCTTTTGGCAATGATGCCCTTTATCTACTTCCCCAGAGTCGGTTGAACTCATGGATACCATGTTTATGTCTTTGTGTCCAGTATGAAGGAAGTTAGAGGAAGTTTCACGAGCCAATGCTAACTACCATTAGCACAATGTCTAGAAGTCTATGGGTATGTTCATACAAATCGAGGTTAGTGAATGCTGTTCTGTTCTATTTTCCGTCATCTGAAACGATGGCGTAAACATTATATACAAAAATAGTTAAGAACGGTGCAAGAAAACACACAATATAGTGTTCAGGAGCCCGTAAAACAGCTGCTCTCCATTGCAGCGCCATTCTATTGCTTAAGTAGCCAACATCCATGACGCACACTTGAGAGCCTCTACTGTCTTAATCAAAATAGACCTTTTCATTTAATACTTGGCTTGTTGGGTATTCAGCATCTCAAACTGCCAAGCATGATGGCAGTTCTGCAGTTTTTTTCTATCTTTGTAATGAATTATAGAGATGTCACAACTCTTTGAAAGAAAGTTGGGCATTCAAGGACAGATGATTTCATAAGGAGACAGCTGCCTGTCAATCTCAGAGGAACCCAGGCAACATCTGGGAAATCTGAGGAGAGTCCCTCCCATCAGATCAATACACCACTACTAGGTCATGGATAACACAGATTCCCACTCTTGCTTCCTATTTGTTTTCCCCTTTAGCGAAAGGCCCAGCTCCTGCTCTAAAGTTACTCTACAGTATGTCACTATGCTAATGATTGAGGCAGAGTGATGTAATGATGGCAGGGTGGGAAGGACAATTTAGGACATTGTGCTTTCTAAGGTGAAAAATTGACCTTATGCTCTCTGTCGCATCCTTCAGTCTCGATTTCTGTTTTTCTGGGGGTCCTTGACAGTATGTCACTATGCTAATGATTGAGGCAGAGTGATGTAATGATGGTAGGGTGGGAAGGACAATTTAGGACATTGTGCTTTCTAAGGTGAAAAATGGACCTTATGCTCTCTGTCGCATCCTTCAGTCTCGATTTCTGTTTTTCTGGGAGTGTGTAAGTGTTGTGTGAGGACGTGTTGGAGGAGGTTAAGGGATGAGATCCTGTGGGCGCCATGGTAATAGTGTGCTTCAAAGTAACGTTCGCCCAGAGTGCATTGCTTGGCAGGCTGACTGATAGTGAAGGTCGCTGAGTATTGATCGACCAAGGAACAGAGAGCAGAACAACACAGAAGGAACTAGGACAACAAACCAAACAGGATACAAGGTCTCCTGCAATTAAATATACTTTTTATAGCTGGAATAACCTGTACTATACTCTCAGAACTTTATCCTCTTCTCTGACACACCAGAGTCAGTGATGTATATGAAAGGTATTCCGTCTGAGGACGCACGTTGCCTCCGTCTAAATAGATTATAGTACATCCGTAGGTGATACCAGCACACAGAAACTCATGCAGCTTTCATTTAAAAAAGGGGATGGTTAGATGGGTGTCCCCTGAGCGCACAGGAACAACCTATATTACTTCTGTTTAAGGCTGTTTACTGTTTAGTTTCGTATCAGTAGAAAACCTTAATGGTTATGGCTTTCGTCTAAACCCCTTTCATGACCCATGAGTCTCATTGTTTCAAATAATTTCAACAACATTAGCTGAATAGTAGTCTCAAGACAATGACTCAAGTAAAAACTAATATTTCATTGATACACAATGTGGGTTTAGGGTTCTCACATGGCCATATCTCCATGTTACAGCGCGTTTACGGAAGACAGACGGAAGACAAAGGCACCAACTGTGCTAATTAGCTATCTAGCATGCTCAGAACACCTGTGTGTATTGGAAGAAGGCCGCCAGAAATGTGTTGTCACTGAAAAATATTGTTTTTATGTGATATGAAGGTAAAGGTCTTTATGTTTCTAGAACCGTATTGCAATTTAGAATTGATTCACGTTTAGATGGAGTATTTGGCTGTTTTGGCTGCCAGTGCCAGTCTACCTCTGAAGATATCATAAGGTCCTTGGACCTTACAGTTTTTCCCAATTGTTTACGCACCTAAATTGGAACTTGAAACGCAATCACCGAAACCTGAAACTCATGTACTAAATCCCTAAACCAAGTCTGCAAAATTGCAAGCGCAATTCCTGCTTTACATTCAGTTTTCAATTCTATATCACACTTTTTGCAAAACACTACACACAGTTCTCTACATTAGGCACAACATTCAAAATTAAAATGTCTTTAGTCCCTTTGGAAAGCAACAGCAATCACAATTCCAAGCCCTATAATTGGCAACACCCACAACTCACAGGTGTAAACACTAGTTGCTGAATTGTTCACTTACAAATCAGAGCTTTAGCACTATAAAGGCCACAGATGAGCTCTCCTGTTTTGGAGGAAAATGGAAGTCAATGGTGAAGCAAGAACTAGAGGTGAAGGAGTGGGAGGAGGAGGAAGAAGAAGAAGGAGGAGGAGGTTGTTGTCTCAGATGAGATCAGGGACATATTGGTTGACCATGTGTTCGGCCATGGATTGAGTATGAGGAAGGCTGGGCATAGAGTTCAGCCCAACCTGAGCCGCTACACTGTTGCATCTATCATCCGTACATTCAGAAATGAGAACCGGTAAGTTACTAACCATCTACACTATGCTCTTTAAGTATGTATACCACAGTCTGACATATCAATAGGCCTATGTTACTCAGTGATTGTTGGCAAATGTTTCAGTAATGTCATTTCATATTGAAAGAAAATATATGATTTTAGCTTACTGTAACCAATCATATCATATTTGTGGATCTTCTGCAGAACTGAGAGACGGCCAGGCCATGGTGGAAGACTCCGGCTGTCACACCAGAACAGGAGACCATTGTGAACATGTTCGTGGCAAACAATACCATTAGACAACAAAAAATCCAGAACCACATAATCGCAGACAACAAAATATTCAATAACATTCACCAGGTGGGCTTGTCTACATTGGACCGTGTATTACAGTTTCAACCGACTCCGGATGAAACAGGTCTACAGGGTGCCATTTGAGCGAAACTCAGAGGGTTAAGGAACAGCGCTATGAATATGTGCAAGTAAGTACTATACTGTGAATTTACTGTCATATCAGCACTGTATAGACACATTACAGTACTGTAATCCAGTGTATTGTGCCTCACCATATTGACTGCTCTAGGTCTATGTCACATTGTCTTGTCTGTTTCAGAGAGTCTTGGAGCTGAATGCCGCTGCAATTCAGCACGTTTATATTTACATTGAGGAGGCTGGCTTCAACCTAGCCAAAAGAAGGGGTCGGGAACCAAGCATTATTGGCCATTGTGAATGTCTCTGGACATCGTGGAGGGAATATCACCATGTGGGCAGCCATTAGCCAGCAAGGCATCCTCCATCACCATGCCAACCTTGGTCCCTACAACACCGCCCTTCATCACATTCCTGTACACACTACATGGAATCCTCATTCCAGCCAAGCAAAGGGGTGGACCAGAGCAGCACAGGTATGTTGTCATCTGGGACAACGTGAGTTTCCACCGGCCATAACTGGTTCATCGACCACCCCCAATTTATTGTTCTATACCTCCCACCATATTCCCCATTCCTAAACCCAATTGAATCGTTTTTTTTGGCATGGCGATGGAAGGTGTATTACCGCCATCCTCTCGCACGCATGCCTCTTCTGGCAATGGAGGATGCATGTGGTGCATGTGGTGAAGTTGATGTGGGGGCTGTCGGCAGCTGGAGCAGTCACTCCAGAAGGAGAACATCGCTTGTGATGTAGATGGTGCTATGGCCAGACCAAAATAGGAGGCAGGATGTAGCCTAATGTCTTTCTTACATTATGCATGTGTTTTGTCTTTTTGTGTTTAGAGTTTTGAAAGAATGAGCCACTTTCATTTTTTTATTTTGTAAAGAAAACCCTATCTTAGTGAATGTTTTCCCATTTTGGGTATCGAAAGTGTTACATACCAAACACAATTATTCAAAAATATTTGGGAATTAAATGAGAATGGTTTTGTTACTGTATTGCATGTGTGTTTATTTATGTAAACTCAGCAGAAATGTTGTAAGATTTCATTGTAAAAGGTTTAATTTGACCCCAAAAAATCGACCAAACTATTTTGAAAAATGACTGTAGTTGGCTAATTCATTTGATCAGTCTATGTTTGAAACAGGAAAATTTACACATTTACCACACTTTTATGAGCATTTAAAACAATCCATGATTTATATAATATATCTATTTTTAAAATATACATACAGGACCAGTCAAATGTGGGCACCCTTATTCATTCAAGGATTTTTCTGTATTTTTTAAATGTTCTACATTGTAGAATAAGAGTGAAGACTTCATAACTATGAAATGACACATATGCAATCATGTAGTAACCAACAAAGTGTTAAACAAATATAAATATATTCTTTATTTGAGATTCTTCAAAGTAGCCACCCCTTGTCTTGATGATAGCTTGCAGACTCTTTGCATTCTCTCAACCAGCTTCACCTGGAATGCTTTTCCAACATTCTTGAAGGAGTTCCCACATATGCTGAGCACTTGTTGGCTGATTTTCCTTCACTCTGCGGTCCAACTCATCCCAAACCATCTCAATTGGGTTGAGGTTGGGTGGTTGTGGAGGCCAGAACATCTGATGCAGCATTCCATCACTCTCCTTCTTGGTCAAATAGCCCTTACACAGCCTGGAGGTGTGTTGTGTCATTGTCCTGTTGAAAATCAAATGATAGTACCACTAAGTGCAAACCAGATGGGATGGTGTATTGCTGCAGAATGCTGTGGTAGCCATGCCGGTTAAGTGTGCCTTGAATTCTAAATACATTACTGACAGTTTCACCAGCAAAGCAACCCCACAACATCACACCTCTTCCTCCTTGCTTCACGGTTGGAACCACACACGCAGAGATCATCCGTTCACCTACTCTGTGTCTCACAAAGACACAACAGTTAGTAGTGGTTTCTTTGCAGCAATTCGACCATGAAGGCCTGATTCACTCAGTCTTCTCTGAACAGTTGATGTTGAGATGTGTCTGTGAAGCATTTATTTGGGCTGCAATTTCTGAGACTGGTAACTCTAATGATTTTTTTCTCTGCAGCATAGGTAACTCTGGGTCTTCCTTTCCTGTGGCGGTCCACATTAGAGCCACATTCAGGACATAACTTTGTAAGGACTGTGTTTGTGCAAAATGTTTCTGCGAAAAAACAGTGTGGCCAGAACAAATGCTAACTTTTGCGTCAATCAAAACTGGTCGTTCTAAATAAGCATTCTAATCACACTGGTTTGAGCGTACAGCAGGCTTGCGAATGTATTCACCCCACTTGGCATTTTCCCTATTTTGTTGCCTTACAACCTGGAATTAAAATTGATTTTTGGGGAGTTTGTATCATTTGATTTAAACAACATGCCTACCACTTTGAAGATGCAAATATGTTTTATTGTGAAACAAACAAGAAATAAGACAAAAAACAGAAAGCTTGAACATTCATAACTATTAATCCCCCCAAAATCCATACTTTGTAGAGTCATCTTTTGCAGAAATTACAGCTGAAAGTCTCTTGGGGTATGTCTCTATAAGCTTGGCACATCTAGCCACTGGAATTTTTGCCCATTTTTCAAGGCAAAACTGCTCCAGCTCCTTCAAGTTGGATGGGTTCCACTGGTGTACAGCAATCTTTAAGTCATACCACAGATTCTCAAATGGATTGAGGTCTGGGCTTTGACTAAGCCATTCCGAGACATTTAAATGTTTCCCCTTAAACCACTTGAGTGTTGCTTAAGCAGTATGCTTAGGATCATTGTCCTGTTGGAAGGTGAACCTCTGTCCCAGTCTCAAATCTCTGGAAGACTGAAACAGTTTTCCCTCAAGGATTTCCTTGTATTTAGCGCCATCCATCATTCCTTCAATTCTGACCAGCTTCCCAGTCCCTGCCAATGAAAAACAAGCTGCCACAACCATGCTTCACTGTGGGGATGGTATTCTCGGGGTGATGAGAGGTGTTGGGTTTGAGCCAGACATAGCATTTTCTTTTATGGCCAAAAAGTAAAATTTTAGTCTCATCTGACCAGAGTACCTTCTTCCATATGTTTTGGGAATCTCCCCCATGCCTTTTGGTGAACACCAAATGTGTTTGCTTAATTTTTTCTTTAAACAACGGATTTTTTCTGGCCACTCTGCCGTAAAGCCCAGCTCTGTGGAGTGTACGACTTAAAGTGGTCCTATGGACAGGCTCTCCAATCTCCCCTGTGGAGGTTTCCAGCTCCTTCAGGGTTATCTTTGGTCACTTTGTTGCCTCTCTGATTAATGCCCTCCTTGCCTGCGATTCGGTGGGTGGCCCTCTCTTGGCAGGTTTGTTGTGGTGCCATATTCTCTCCATTTTTTAATAATGGATTTAATGGTGCTCTGTGGGATGTTCAATGTTTCTGATATTCTTTTTATAACCCAACCCTGATCTGTACTTCTCCAGAACTTTGTCTGTGACCTGTTTGGAGAGCTCCTTGGTCTTCATGGTGCCGCTTACTTGGTGGTGCCCCTTGCTTAATGATGTTGCAGACTCTGGGGCCTTTCAGAACAGATATATCTATACTGACATCATGTGACACTTAGATTGCACACAGGTGGACTTCATTTAACAAATTATGTGACTTCTGAAGGTAATTGGTTGCATCAGATCGTATTTAGGGACTTAGCACCATTTAGTGAGTTAGCACCACAGCACCACTTTTCCCTTTTTTATTTTTTTGAATTTTTTGAAATAAGTAATTTGTTTCCATTTCATTTCACCAATGTGGACTATTTTGTGTGTGTCCATTGCATAAAATCCAAATAAAAATCCATGTAAATTACAGGTTGTAATGCAACAACAACTAAAAAAATGCCAAGGGGGATGAATACTTTTGCAAGGCACTGTACGCTGGCGGTCCTCATGAGAGCCAGTTTCATCTTAGCACTTGATGGTTTTTGCGACTGCACTTGAAGAAACTTTCAAAGTTCTTAAATGTTCTAGATTTACTGACCTTCATGCCTTAAAGTAATGACTGACTGTCGTTTCTCTTTGCTTATTTGAGCTATTCTTACCAAAATATGGACTTGGTCTTTTACCAAATAGGGCCATCTTCTGTATACCACCCCTACCTTGTCACAACACAGCTGATTGGCTCAAACGCATTAAGAAGAAAAGACATTCCACAAATTCACTTTTAACAAGGCACACCTGTTAATTGAAATGCATTCCAGGTGACTACCTCTACTACTATGAAGCTGGTTGAGAGAATGCCAAGTGTGCAAAGCTGTCTTCAAGGCAAAGGGTTGCTACTTTGAAGAATCTCAAATATAAAATATATTTTGATTTGTTTAACACTTTGTTGGTTCCTACATGATTCCATATGTGTATTTCATAGTTTTGATGTCTTCACTATTATTTTACAATGTAGAAAATAGTAATATTAAAGAAAACCCTTGAATGAGTAGATTTGTCCACTTTTGAATGGTACTGTATACATAAAAAAAAAATACCAATCACAAATGGGCCCCTAATGCCCTTATCGGTGAGCCACCGCTGATAAGAATACTACTCATTGGAGATTGCCATATCAATTGAAATGCCGCAAAAGATAAACCCGACGTCAAGAGAAATCACAGGCATGCTTTCGGTGTGACAAATAGTTACATGACCCTGCCGATTGCTGGTTTACAGTCAAAGACTGTAGACCAGGGGTAGGCAACCCTGCTCCTGGAGTGCCGCAGGTACTGCAAGATTTTGCTGCAACTACCCACCACACCTGAACAACTGAGCTAATTGATCAGTTCAATGAATGCCAAATTCAACACCTGGTCTTCCAGGTCGGTTAAATCAACAACATGAAGTGCCAACGGCACTCCTGCACCATAGTTGCCTACCCCTGCTGTAGACAATGTAATAAAATTGGACACATACAGAACATTTGCAAATCAATGCAGAGTGATAAAAAGTCACACAAAACAGGAAAGAAAGACAGAAATGTCCATCAGATTACAGAAACTGATTCAAATGACTGTGACGAAGAAGACTTTTCTCTCTTAAAGAGACAGATCGCAAAATAATCTGGGTGACATCTGAGGTGGAGCTAAAACATTTACAAGACACAGGATCAGCTTTGTCTGTCATCTCAACCAAGGACTACTTGGTCAAACTTCCCAAATGTGAAACTGAAACCTACCTCAATGTTAAAAACATACACAGGTGCGAAAATCTCTCCAATGGGAAAACTCAAAGTTTTCGACAAATAAAGACACACTTTGGAGTTATATGTGCTACAAAAAGGAGGTTTACCTTTGCTTAGATGGAAATGGTTCAGGAGCGTTTAGCTTAACTGGCAGTTAATAAAGGCAATGCAAATCATTTCCAAAAATAGCAGTTGCTCTACAGATGTAAGACTACCACAGCTACTGTCTCAGTCAGCACAGGGGTTCCAGGAAATATATCAAAACACACATCATATTCGAGGACGACGCAAAACCAAAGTTTTACAAGGCTCATTCTATACTGTATGCCATCCGCTCCAAGGTCAAGGTAAAGCTCCAGCGTTTGGAAGATGAAATCATTCTCTCCAAAGTTAACTGGTCTGACTGGGCCACACCCATTGTGCCCATAATCAAAAAGACTTGCACCTTTTACGCATCTTTGGGGATTTCAAGGTCACAGTCAATCCTGCACTGCAGGCAGAACAGTACCAACTGCCACAGATGGAGGAAATCTTCGCATCACTGACAGGAACCAAGCGTTTCTCAAAGATTGATCTGGCTCAAGCGTACCTGCAGATGGAAATGGAGGAGTCATCACAAAATTTTCTCACGATCAACACACAAGGGTCTTTACCAGTACAACCATCTAGTTTTTGTCTCGAGTGCCCCAGCGATATGGCAACGAGCCATGGACCAAGTCCTCCAGGTCATTCCCAGCACACAGTGCCATCTGGATGATATCATCGTGACAGTAGCTGCTGACGACGAACTTCCGGCGAACCTACACACAGTAAAATCGCAAATAAAGTCAAATGAAACACTATTTTGGGGTTTATATTGTCCCACCCCCATGTTGTGTTAAAACTACTCTGGTCATGGTGTTGGTATTTTGGGAGTTAAAACGACACTAAATTGAGTAAATATCCAACTCACAAAAATGTGCTTAAATTTACCTCCAATTTACATTTTATAATTTCCAATGTAGTTTTTAATCAACACCCTTGCCATTTTACACTTTTCTGTGTTTTTCTGAATTAACGATCAACTCCAGCAGAGTACATTTCCCTTTAGGGTAACTTATAATTATAAGGGTGTTATATTGAATAATTCTTAATGTGTCACATTACTACAGTGGTTTGCAATTTGATATCCAATCTCTATTAGATTCAACTTGCAGGAAGATATCCAGCACTTTCACATCACCCACAACCTGCATGTAGAATTCCTGTCAGAGTAGCGGGAAAAATACTTGGAAACTACCAACTAAACTGGAACAACTATTTCATTAACAGTTTTATAAATCCAACCACTTACATTTTTGATTAGTTTAGAAAAATGTATGTTGCTTATATTTGTGTAGCAAAAGATAAAAAATAAATCGGTGTACATGCAAAAACACAGATATTGAAACAAACAATAAAAAAAATCTACCTAGAGCAAAGCATTCTGGGAAATATTGACAATGAGGCCCCCCTCACATCTGTGGATAACTCCATAGATATAACTCCCCGTCTCTGGTTACTGTTAATGGAGTTAAAAGTAATCCTTCCCAATCAACTCCAGTTATCAACAGTAATTGAGGGTTAAGATAACTCCCAGTAGAGTCAATTTAACACTACTTTGTAACACTGAGTTCAAATATCCTTGATTTACAGTGTAGGTGGTTTTCACACGACTAGCAGAGTATGGCTTGAGAGCAAACGAGCAAATGAGAGTTCTTCAAGGACTCAATCGAGTATTGCAGACATTCAATTGACAGACACGGCCTTCACAAATGTCAGGACAAGATTGACTCTGTTCAGAAAGCACCAAAGATGTCAAATGTGAGCCAGCACCGCATGTTCCTGGGTTTTGTCAATTACTACCACAAATTCCTACATAACCTCTCCACCGTGTTGCACCCGCTGCACTGTTTACTGCAACTGGAAAGCAGAACAGAAGTGGTCAAAAGACTGCGAACAAGCATTCAAGAACGCAAAACAGCTGATCACTTCAGAGCAGATATTAACACATTACAACCTATCCTACCACTACGCCTAGCCTGCAACGCTTCTCTGTATGGCATTGGGCTGTACTGTCCCACAAAATGAGTCTGGTATGGTGGGTGAAGGAGTTCAATCAGTAAACACTTAATTTTACAGTTCACCAACCCCTGGTCTCGATCTACAACCCGCAGAAGTGTGTTCCAGTTATGGCAGCTGCACACTTACAGCGGTGTGCATTGTTCCTAGGCACTCAAGACTACACCATTGAGTCCAAGAGGACTGAACAACATGGAAATGCATATGGACTCTCAAGCTTTCCACTGGGGTTACTTCAAGCTGAGAGTGCTGCAGACCCAGCTGACTCAGATGGAGCCTATGCCTGTCACAAAAAGAGACTAACAGATACCCAACACTGGCTAAAGTCTACGAGCTGACTGTGAAAGGTTAGCCAGCACAAGGTGATATGTAGCTTCCTCAGTTCTCCACCCGGCGTGACCAGTTGTCAGTGTGTCAAGGCTGTGTCGTGGAGGTGCACATGTCATTATACCACCAAAGATACGATCAAGAGTGCTTGAAGCACTCTCAAGATGGACACTTGGGAGTGGTTAAGATGAAGAGCGTAGCCAGAAGCAATGTCTGGTGGCCTGGAATCAATCATCAAATAGATGACCTGGCCAAGACATGCAGTGGATGTCAACAGAAACAGTGACAGTTACAGACAGCACTCCTCCACACATGGCAACATGTTCACATTTACTACGTGTGACCGTTCCTGGAGAGGATGCTCCTCATCATGCCCAACGCTTACTCGAAATGGCCTAAGGTCTTCACTGTTTAAACCTCTACAGGATCGGTGCCCCCCCCCCCCCCCCCCCCACGGGAAGATTGTGCTAACATAGGCTAATGGGATTGGCATGAGTTTGTAAGTATCAAGAGAGTTTCCCAGGAGATAGACATATCTGATATGGGCAGAAAGCTTAAATTCTTGTTCATCTAACTTCACTGTCCAATTTACAGTAGCTGTTACAGTGAAAGCATACCATGCTACTGTTTGAGGAGAGTGCCGTGTTATGAACTTGAAAATGTATCAATAAACCAATTAGGCACATTTGGGCAGACTTGATACAACATTTTGAACAGAAATTAAATGGTTCATTGGATCAGTCTAAAACTTTGCACACACACTGCTGCCATCTAGTGGCCAAAATTGAAATTGCGTATAACCTGCAATAATACATCGTGACCTTTCTTTTAAATTTCAAAGATAATTATTATTTTATTTTTTAAATATTAAAATGTATTAGCTTATGTGTTATATTCTCCTACATTCATTTCAAATTTCCAAAAACTTCAAAGTGTCTCCTTTCAAATGGTTTCAAGAATATGCATATCCTTGCTTCAGTTCCTGAGCTACAGGCAGTTAGATTTGGGTATGTCATTTCAGGCAACAATTTTTAAAAAGGGTCCGATTCTTAAGGGAAATGCAACATCAAGCAAGACAGTGAAAGTCCTTTGCACCCTGTTCTCTCGCACAGACCTGCCTAAGCAGTTGGTTAGCGAAAATGGGTGTCAGTTCAATTCGGAGTGAACTGACTCCCATGGTGTCAAAGACAGGACACCTGACATACACTGTGAATTTAGGCCCCAACATGATCTGGCACAGCCAATTATCGGATGAAACAGTTTAAGGAGTCACAGCACAGGGCAAAGCTGCTGATGGCTTTTATCTCATCACAGAACTCAGATGAGGTGTTACCTGTTACGAGCGACACTAAACCTCAAGAGACTGTTAGACCCATAAGTTCTCAGAGTCCAACAACTACTGACTCTGGTTCTCAAGCTAAACAATACTCTGAGAGAAATCATAGAGGACCTCATAGAATGAACTTATAGTTGTCATGGCTGACAAGTGAAGAATGAAGAATTGAACAGTGCCTTTTTTTCAGTTATTGTTAGTTGTTGAATTGACATGCATACATATCTCTTTTGATGTTGACAGAGTACAATATAGCTGGAAGGGAGGAGTTGTTTTGTATGATATAATGTGATACAAGTATACTGTACAGCATTTATCATAGGCACTACTTTGTTACCTAGAGCATTAACACTAATTGAGTGGTGCATTTGAAAATGATTGTACTGTGCTTGAACATGATTTTGAACAATAAAGTCATGTCAACATTCTCTGTTTCAAGTATCATTTATTACAGTTTGCGTAGTAAGTAAGAACACAACAGAATTGGTGATGAGTCTAATGAATCCCTACCATTCAATGGACACCAAAATCGGGCAGAAAATGGACTAAAATACCTTATTTGCTTGATATTGAGGAGTAGTAAGAACACAACCATAGCAATCAGATACACATACAGTATATTGAACTGTATGTTTCTCAAATTAATTGTTGATCATTCAAACTTTGTTAAATGTTGAGAAAAAATAACCAAGATACCTATTGAATATGGCAAACTTCAAGTAAAATGTAGACCTAATAAATGAGGACTGTATCTGCCATTTCTCCTATGACCAGTAGCCCCTTTGGCTCACTTCAATTAAAATGAATGTGCTAATGTGCATAATGACATCATGATATTATACAGTTCTACTTCAGAGTGCAGCCCATAGAGATCCTATTACATTACTAGAGGGGCTATATCATTAACCCTCAAAGTTCAAGAAGAAGGTGAAAATGGCAGCCATATTGGCCAGGGAGAAATCCAAACCAGTCTAATTGAAATGAATAGCAATAGAGACATAATCCTGATTTTACTAATGCAGGAAAATAAAAATAGGGCATATCAGAAATTGTGTAATAGAATTATTGTCAACCTAAAATATTGTTATATATTTATAAATACAATTTATATGGGTTGTATACACATTTTCTGTATAAATAGCCTCTCAAATATACACTGAGTTTACAAAACATTAAGACCACTTTCCTAATATTAAGTTGCACAGCCTCAATTCTGGACATGGACTGTTCAAGATGTCGAAAGCATTCCACAGGGTTGCTGGCCCTTGTTAACTCCAATGCTTCCCACAGTTGTGTCAAGTTGACTAAATATCCTTTAGGTGGTGAGACACGCGGGAAACTGTTGAGCGTGAAATTCCCAGCAGCGATGAACCAAACCAGTGTGCCTGGCACCTACTACTACTGTTCAAAGGGACTTCAATATTTTGTCTTGCCCATTCACCCTCTGAATGGCAAACATGCACAATCCAAGTCTCAATTGTCTCAAGGCTTAAAAATCCTCCTTTAACGTGTCTCCTCCCATTCATCTACACTGATTGAAGTGGATTTAACAAGTGACATCAATAAGGGATCATAGCTTTCACCTGAATTCACTTGGTCATTCTATGTCATGGAAAGAGCAGGTGTTCATTTAAGTGATAATGCCAGATAAGGAGGATATATTGGCACCGGATTTGAGGGCATTTCACACTTTTATACAACGTGGTTACCAACATATTCAAATAATAATTGACATATTTTCATTAACATTATTTTGATTCATTTATTTATAATATGTCATGCTTCTACAATATATAGTCCGAAACAAATCTAGGTTTGCTACCCAAGCCGGCTGGTCGTTCATTCTATTGGTTCGGTTGCCAGAGACGCGACCCAGTCGTTCAGTCTTTTTGTTCTGTATCTATGGACGGGACCCAGTCGTTCGTTCTAAATGTTCCATTGCCATTCTGGCTGGCAACATTCGTATCCCTTGCTTGCTAGCTAGCCAACTACGGCTAACTTAGTCACGTCAAACAGTGCAGAAAGAATAACAACAGTGGCTGCATTTGTTTAAGCTGTTTTCCAGTGACATTTATTTGGATACATCCATAACAATGAGCTATTGAGGCACGATTTCACCTGACATAGGAAATGTGCTCTCTCGTTAGGGCACTTGTTGTTCAGAGGTGCTAGCCAAAACACACATAACACAACATATTCAAACTGACGCTGAAAAGACTGAAAACTTTGTTTTGTTTGACCTTTTTTCAATTGACATTTCTGTGTATACATCCATAAAAATTATGCCAGCTGATTCTTGATTTTGACTGGCTGAGAAACGCTGCCTGCATCTCTCTCTCTCGTCCCGACCCCTGACACCTACACCTTCGTTACTATGGGACAGTTGAAATTTGAATATTGTAACAATGTTGCAAATGTCGGAGACATATAGCAAGGATTAAACTAATCTCCGCTGTTGAAAACTAAATGTTAGTCTAAAAGAAATGTGAGATAATGTCTAGATGCTTTTATAGTGGAGATCAAGTTTCTAACTTCCCTGCCTGGGCTGATGAGACATCGCAGTCAGATGGAACAGAGTAAATAGGCATTTTAATGTCAGTGTTAGCCGGTGGTAACTTGTAACCAATCAGCATTCAGGATTAGACCCACCCGTTGTATAAAATGTTTTGTACACTCAGTGTATGTAAACAGACCATAAATGTGTCAATTTGTTGTCTTTGAAAGCTGTGAGTGCTATTACTGTAAATTATACAATATCAGTACTTGTTGCATTAACAACTTGTCTGTCCTAACATCAACTGATTTCAGGCAGTGTATGGATGGATTGATTGCATTGTTTGAATGTAATGTTGGCATATTGGCAGTTAATTTGTAAAATGTATGGAATCATCCCTATATAACTGGCTGGCTAGGTAGCCAACAAACATACCGTGCAGATAAATTCTTCAAATTCATTATTTTACACAATATATAATCACAGCACTGGCAAACCATGGTTGACCAAAATGGTTTACCTTTATCCAATCATAAGAAGGTTCATGTCCATTCTAGTATTATACTTCCTAATTCTATGGTGCAGCCTCTGTTTTACTGACGACAGTAGTCTGTCCTTGCCCACTCAGAGGTCATGCCAATCACTGATGTCACAAAGAGGCAAAAGCTCAGGGAGCCAGAACATTGCCAGCAAGCACTGGGGGAGACTTGTTTGTTGTGTGCGCTTTGGTGCTTATTTTTTCACCCTCCATCCTTCCTGCCGTCATCCTTCTTTCCACCATTTCCCCCCTGCTATTCTGTTCACCTCCCTCCAGCCTCCGATTTGGACTGAGGGGGTCACTGGCAATTTCCTGACACGAAAGAAAGGGCATCTCTCATCCCCTCTCTCCCCAGGCCACACGGAGCAGGTGGCCCACTCTCTGCAGATTGGCACCCATCCTGTTTATGTAACTAATGATGTATAAAAGAACAGCAATCTCCCCAGCACAATGTTCTGGTCTATAGAATATCAACTTTGCCTAACTTATGACAGTCCTATTAAAATGCTAGACCATGCCTCAATGGTCCTTCATACATGGGGAGTTAGCCTAACTAAACAGGGCTTGAGCCAAGCCTTTGTGTTTTTCATTTCACGTATGCTGACAGTACACATTAACCAACATTTCAACTTACAAATCCATGTAAATGCACTAGAATTTACATATATATAGAGCTAATTTATATCTTTAGTCCAGCAATTCGTTGTCAGTTGCTAGCAGACGTAGAATTTGTTTTCTTACAATTACTTTTACTGTGCTTGATTGAGCTTGCGTTGTCGCTGTATAAACAATGATTTTGTCCAAAATGTGCAAAACCCACCCATATTGCACTTCAGATAGCCTTAACTTCTCTAGGGTAGGGGGCAGCATTCGGAATTTTGGATGAAATGCATGCCCAAATTAAACTGCCTGCATCTCGGGCCCAGAATATATGATATGCATATAAATGTAGATTTGATAGAAACACTCAAAATTTCCAAAACTGTTCAAATAGTGTCTGTGAGTATAACAGAACTGATTTGGCCGGCGAAAACCTGAGAAAAAAACATTCAGAAGTAGTTTTTGGGGGGTTTGTAGTTTTCTATTCAATGCAATACAGTATCCATTGACTTAGGACTCAAATTGTAGTTTCTGTGCCTTCCACTAGATGTCAACAGTCTTCAGAAATTGTTCAGGCTTGTATTCTGAAAAATGAAGAAGTAAGAGCAGTCTGAATGAGTCGACCCTGCTGTGTCACAGAGCTTTTTCCTGCGCCAGACCGAGAGAGTGCGTTTCTTGTTTACCTTTTAAATTGACGACGTTATTATCCGGTTGAAATATTATCGATTAAGGCTAAAAACAACCTGAGGTTTGAATATAAACATCGTTTGACATGTTTCTATGAACTTTACGGATACAATTTGGATTTTTTTGTCTTCCTGCTTTGACTGCGTTTGAGCCTGTGGATTACTGAAGAAAACGCGCAAACAAAACTGAGGTTTTTGGGTATAAAGAGACATTATCGAACAAAAGGAACATTTATTGAGTAAATGAATATCTGCTGAGTGCAACCATATGAAGATCATCAAAGGTAAGGGATTAATTTTATCTCTATTTCTAAATTGTGTAACTGTTCTACCTGGCTGGCTACTGTTTGTAATGATTTGTCTAGTGGGCTATGTTCTCAAATAATCGTAAGGTATGCTTCGCCATAAAGCATTTTTAAAATCTGACACCGTGGTTGGATTCACAAGCAGTTCATCTTTAAACCTATGTAAAATATGTTTAATTTTCTGAATTTTTATAATGAGTATTTCTGTATTTGAATTGGCGCCAGCAGTTTCACTGCTGTTGAAGAGGTGGGACCGTCTCACGTGCCCAAGAGAGGTTAAACACTCAAAGTACTTGAATAAAAAACAACTCCAAAGGCTATAGCTCATCACATCAGGTCTGGTTGATAAAGGAAAGGAGTCGGAGTTTGTGTTGTTTCTGTGTTGTTGTGTGTGTGTGTGTGTGTGTGTTGTGTGTTGTTGTGTGTTGTGTGTGTGTGTGTGTGTGTGTGTGTGTGATGTGTGGTGTGTGTGTGTTTGTGTGTGTGTGTGTTGTGTTGTGTGTGTAGATGTCTGGAGAAAGCAGTGCATACAAGCTTTTTGTTGTGTTTGAAAGCAGAGCCAACGATAACCAGTGAAAAGAAGTGCAGAAGGGGCAACTACAGTAGAGACTGTGATGCACTGGTGAGGGGTTTCGGTATAAGGACTTATACTGAATAGCATGATCAATAAAGATAGCATCGCACCTTCCTTGCCTCCGCTCAGAACCTTATATATCTGTCGCATACATTTCCAGTGAATCACGCTTCCCAGAAATGGGTCTACTCATTTAAGCGACCAACCTGGCCTGTAACTCTCTCTATATACTGAACCTGGCTTTCAACTTACAGGCACGCAGAGGAGCACACTCATCAAGTCCATTTTATATTCAGATCAATGCGAGCCAGGCAGCGTGGTAAAACGTCGATAGAGTAGAAGAGACGTTGAGAAAGGTGGAGATAGAGAGAGAGAGAGAGAGGAGAGAGAGAGAGAGATCACATGGGGCTAGGGGAATGGGCCTGAGAGGTGAAAGCCTGTGGTGTCACAGTGAAAACAGGACCTTGGTAGAGATGGACAGAAAACAGCAGGCAGAGAGAGAGAGAGAGAAAGACAGAGAGTGAAAGAGAGAAAGAAAATGAGTATGTTGGCAGTAGGAGAACCAGTCTATGTGCTGACTTAGGGTGCCCTGCCTGAAGACTGTCCAGAGGCTATGTGGTGTGTGTGGTTGTGGGTGTGTGTGTGTGTGTGTGTGTGTGTGTGGTGTGTGTGTGTGTGTGTGTGTGTGTGTTGTGTGTGTGTGTGTGTTGTTTGTGGTGTGTGTGTGTGTTGTGTGTGTGTGTGAGTGTGCGGTGCCGCCGTGTATGACACTGCTCAGCCGAGTAGGGGGAATTAAATTACAAAGAGGCAGTGAAAAGCCATGGCTGCTACTGCATTGCAGATGTTTGGCCAATTGCACGAGAGGGACCTTGAACAAATCAATACATATAAGGAGATACACATCTTCAACAAATACAGTATATACAATTACTGACTACACACACCCACAGAGACAGTCACATGCACACGCTTTTAGCGACTCGGTTCAAAGCTCGCTTTGAGAACATCTGGCAGATAGCGATAGGCTGACTAACTGCTTAATCTGTCTGTCTGTCTGCCCAGTCTAGCCACAAAGCTGACCCATCTCCCCTCTCTCTCTCTCTCTCTCTCTCTCTAATCCACCCTACTGACTATATATCCACCTGCACAGCCACAGCTAAATGTCCTTTAGCATTGCTCTATCCTTGTTCTCATCACCAGTCTTCATACATATCCCAAGCCTCTAGGCAAAGCACCTGCAAATATGCCAAATGTTCCATAATGCCACCATAAAGCCACATATGTTGGCAGAATCCACCTCTGGTCTCCTTTTATCTGACAGCTTAGTCACACCTGGCTCATGCCATCAGGCCAAAGATTAGTGAGGGGAAAGGGGATAACTCTTTCCTTGTATCACGTCTGCCTCCCGTACGCCACTGTGTAGAGGCCAACGATGCCTGTCCCAATAATACTGGCCTCGGCCTCAGAACCACTGTTTGGTTGTTCTGGAATAGTGGTCGGTTTGGGAGATGGGATTTACGAAATGGCTTTAATTTGTAGTGATCTTGTTTAGGTAGAGTGCAAAAGACCCTAAAGCTAGATACTGGGGTGTCAACACCAACAAAAATCCTTTGAAATTGATAAAACCAATTGAAGTTAAATCACATAAGTCAAGAGGCCAAGAGCTAGGAGGAGGTCAAACAATCTTAGGAAAGTTGTCTTCATGATGCAAGAGCACAGTTCCAACCCAGTTTGAGCAAACATCTACTTGCCTAGTTAAATAAAGGTTACATTCTGAAAATGTGGAATTCTTATCTTAGAAATGTACTTTATTAACATTTTCAATTCTTATCTTAGAAATGATTCTCAGAACTGTTCAAGGGAGTTCAGAACATCTGCTACCACATTTCATTTGTTTATAAGTCATCCATCTCCATTGTAACAGTACTGCAATGCTAACGTGTCAATTTGAAATGGGGTTCCTCTGTTATTATATAGCTCCAACATCTTGATAATGTCCTGATAGTGTCAGCATATGTGATGTTGACATTGCATTGGGGATACTGATTAAAGACATATTCCACTGAGATTCTACAAGCAAATGTTTTTATGAGCCTAATAATTGCTAGAGGAAGTTGTGTTAGTAGTCTGCCTGTCGGTTCCTCCTCCGTAGCTTCAACCAGAATCATTAGATCATCAGTTGAAGGTTCTTGTAAAGATACAATTCCTCCTGTTTTTACTGTATCCTGTCGATTAAATTGACTAAGTATACTGGACTAAGTATTTCAGACTGAAAGTCACCTTCCCCTGAGTGTTAGTGGAACGTATCTGTTTCTAATTGGCAAATGATCCCCTGATATGCATCTGGGCAATATGTGGCCTTTACTGTAGCTACATTACAAACCCAGAGAGACCTGGAGACCACTGATTTAATCAGACAGATTTAATTAGCGATGGGATGAGGATAAAGAGTGGACATTTCTACCCATCAACCTTCCTCGACTGTGTTTTCAAAGCAACAGATACAAATCTAACAGACACTAGCTGTGTTTGAATACTCATACTAAACGCACTAACCATACTATTTGTGACTTAATTTGAGTATATAGTATGCTTATTGGTCATAGTATGGATATAGTAGTTAGTATACCAAAAGTTCCCGGACGTCGTACTACATTCGCAAAAATACGAAGTATACAAACAGTGGACACAATTTCCGTGCTTTAAGGGCCCATAATTAAATTCTTCAGAAAATGTGCGTGGCTTCACATCGTTTTCAGATTTGAAGAAAATGGTGGAAAATATGCAGCCAAAGTCCAACAAGAGCGGATAGAAAATTCATTGCTTTAAGTAATTATGACAGATGTTAAGAAAATGTTAAGCAATGTAATAATGTCATGATTTTTCAAATAAGTGAATTTATGCGTTATGTTGGCTGACTATTTGAGCTACGTTATCCTTATGAACCACATAGCATATAATTACAGCAGTATGTACCGGTATGTTAGCTATCTACCTAGTGTTAGTTGGCTGCTAATACATCAAACTTGCCAGAATATTAACTATCTGCTGTCATGACGTTGGCCTGTGGGTAAGGTTCATGACCCCCCCCGTAAATACCTTTCTCCCTTCCCTCTCTCTCGGACTCTACTGAAGGACTTTTGAATAGCCTTTGTTAAACATAGAGAGTCAGGGAACATCAAACAAGTGGGGGGAAAGGAACCATATTTCGATATTAGAACCAGTTGAAAATATGCGTTGGAACTTAATGAATATGATGTCAGTTCGGTTGTCATCTGAGACATTATGACTGATGACAGGATGACATAAACTGTATCTGGGAAAGTCTACACATTCTAGTTATCAGATTCACATGGAATTGTTGTGCAATTTAAATGTTTAAATATGGCACTATTTGTGAAAGATTACATTTAATTTTAGCTTCCAAATGAGAGATTTGGGTTTTCATAAAGTTAGAGCTCTGCTCAATCAGTGGCCCGCCCCTGTGAAGAACATGGGTTATAAACTATGAAACACACCCTTCTCTCCCTCCACTATATAAGCCCTTGACGAAAATGTAACTATCTGTTCCGAGGACGATAGGACGACGGTCCATACTTTGAAAAGGACTAACATGTTAACTACAGAACTAAGCCAACCTCAGCGTGAGCTTTGGTTGCGAATGGTATGAACTTTGAACTCTTATTCACTACAGAAGTGATACCTCCTAGCCGTTGAGTTAGCAGCGGCTGCTGTAAACGTGGGCTAGGAGAGGACAGACAGAGTATCCCGTCTACCACCCAACGACGACACTACAACGTATCCCGTTCACCACCAGAGACACTCTTCAAAGGACAAAGGACTCTGTTGGGCAACACGGCCTTCCATCTACCACCAACCTATTGAAGCGCAGCTCAGAGTAAATATTGATTGCATTTTCCTTTTCCAAATGGGTGCAAATGGGTGCATAATTTAGAATGCATAGGATACTGTATTAACGATAGCACTGCTTCTCCCTTTGTTCCTCAGTCTTCCCGCTCTTTCACTCAAACCCAACCCCCTTTCCTTTGTGTAACCAGCTGTCATATCTGCTCCGTCCGCTAGGGACGTTTTCCTTTATGACGTAATTTGTAATCAATGTATGGTTCATTCTGTGTATATGTAATTCTGTGTGATTAGTTAGATATTTTGTATTGCTGATTCAACTTCGTGAAGATAACCAAGAATTTACAACTTTCAGATGAGACTGAAATAAGGTGATGATTAATATTGACTGCTATTGATGTAAAATATTACGAGGTCTTTAAGTGTTTATTTGGAAGATAACAGCTCTATAAATATTATTTAGTGGTGCCCCAACTTTCTAGTTCATTACATTTACATGATTAGCTCAATCAGGTAATATTAATTACAGAGAAAGGATTTTATAGAATAGCATGTCATATCACTTAATCCGGCATAGCCAAAGACACGACACTGCTATCTAACTGCCCAACATTTATTGACTTGATTATTCCCATGATTCTTAGTTAATTGTTATAGTCATTGTGTGTTCTCAATGTACATTCGGGTGCTTTCGTAAATTCTCTCTGGCTATCTACTCCGATTTCAGAGCACTCTCATCTGAGTGTACAAGAGCACAGAAAAACTGATGAAATTACGAATACTCAACACCCGTTGAATTTGGTCAGTAAACGTCGACAAAAAATCTGAATTAAATTGTTGCCAGCAGCACAGTTACAGTCACCAATGCTCTGGATAACATGGAAACTGCCTAACCAGCTCTGCCAGGGTGAGTAAAATGGTCAGAGTGAGGTGTTCTCTCATATGGTCAGAGTGAGGTGTTCTCTCATTTGTGTCTGGAAATAGCTATCTACTTAGCCAGTTAGCTTGTGTGCTTGACTGCCGTTGTAAGGTCAGAATGCTCGCATCAACCCATACTCCTCGGGCCAGAGCATCAAGTGTGCGCTCTGAACACTCCCAGAGTGAAACGCTTTGAATTTACAAACTGACATCGCTCTGAATTTATGACGCCCAGTGTACTCTGAGCGCACTCTGGCACTCCAGATCGAATTCAAGAACACACCTGAAGTCGTAAAACTTCTAGCTAGTAATTTCTTATGCTAACAAGCTAGCAAGAGGTTGCATAGCAATAGCAACAACTTCCAGTAACAGGTGAAGCACTAGTACGCTCAACTGAAAGCATACCGTTCGTTTACAGTATACTAAAATGAACTAACAGTATGTATTATATACTCATTAGGTATGTAGTGTACAGTATGTTAGTATGGGTGTTGGAATCACTAATCAGTGTTCTCAGATCTCAGACAGAGGTCATAGTGTTAGGCTCCTGATAATACATGTGAATGTGCCCTGCTGGATTAGGTCTAGCAGTACTCCACTAGATTATAGAAACCAGTGCTGGAGAAGGAAGATTAGTGGCCAATGTGATCAATACGAGGATGTCTGAAGATTTACAAGAAATCTAATCATTGATCTTCATGGGATGAGTGAGTGTGTGAAGTTCTAAGAGAGTCTGGGAATGGGAGCCTAAATCTCCATCAGTAATGCCATGGTAACTTGCATTATGTAAGAATAACTTGCAAGATCTATGACAGAGCTAACTTTGAACATCCAAGAGAATGAGACAACCACACCCTCCCTGGCTCCACACTTCACCCCCCTCTGAATGCCCTGATCAATTTGTCAGCTTTTTCCCCCATATAATGAAACACATTTAGACTTTCTTAATTAAGCTGGAGAGGAACCTATTACTTCAGGGACAGGTTCAATTGTCCTCGCTCTGAAGCATCAATGGCTCTGTGGGGCTGATAATCACATATCCAGAGAGAGAGAGAGAAGAGACAAGAGAGAGAGATAGAGAGAGATAGAGAGCTTATAAATCACACTATCGAGAGAGTTTATAATCACACTATCGAGAGAAAGAGAGAGAGAACGTTTATAATCACACTATCAAGAGAGAGAGAGAGAAAGTTTATAATCACACTATCAAGAGAGAGAGAGAGAGATAGTTGTAATCACACTATCGAGAGAGAGAGAGAGATAGATTATAATCACACTATCAAGAGAGAGAGAGAGAGAGAGATAGATTATAATCATACTATCGAGAGAGAGAGAGAGAGAGAAAGTTTATAATCACACTATCAAGAGAGAGAGAGAGAAAGTTTATAATCACACTATCAAGAGAGAGAGAGAGAAAGTTTATAAACTATCAGAAGAGAGGAGAGTTATAATCACACTATCGAGCGAGAGAGAGGTTATAATCACACTATCGAGAGAGAGAGAGAGAGTTTAATAATCACACTATTGAGAGAAAGAGAGAGAGAGATTATAATCACACTATCGAGAGAGAGAGAGAGAGAGAGTTTATAATCACACTATCAAGAGCGCGAGAGAGAGAGAGAGAGAAAGCTTATAATCACACTATGAAGAGAGAGAGTGAGAGCTTATAATCACACTATCAAGAGAAAGAAAGAAATAGAGAATGAGAGAAAGGGAGAGAGGGAGGGAGAGGACAGCAGGAGAAAGAGAGAAACAGACTGCTGCATAACTGCAATTAACCCCCTCTCCATTTTCTTACAAAACCCATTTTTCAAATCGGTCTAGAAACTAAGCTCTAGCAAGATCTATGCTTAGTTCTAAACAACCGGTGGCCAAATACAAAAGGATAGCGCAGTAAAGCAAGGCATTTGGGGAATTAGGAACATATTGAGTACAAGTAATGAAATGTAGTGTGGTGAGGTCTGAGTCCGAGTAGGCACTTTCTATTGAGCCCCCCCTCATCTCTCTCTCATGCACACACATATATATACGCACACACACACACTCATAAAGATTTTTGCCATGGTGTTTATCGGTATGACACGATCACAAAGATAACCATCAAACAACCATCCAACAGCAGAAGGTAGGCGGCACATCCATTACACACACATTCACAGACCCTAATTGCTTCTGTCCCACGCAACTGCCCCACACAAACAGGCGACTTGCAATACCACAGACAGCGACTAGGGCTACTTGTAGACAGCGCTATACACACAAAATGCCAAGTAGACATCACTACTGGTTGAGATATATACTAACACAATATATATTTTTTATTAACCTTTATTTAACTAGGCAAGTCAGTTAGAAACAAATTCTTATTTACATTGACAGCCTAGGAACAGTGGGTTAACTGCCTTGTTCAGGGGAAGAACAACAGTTTTTTACCTTGTCAGCTAGGGGATTTGATCTAGCAACCTTTCGGTTACTGGCCCAACGCTCTAACCAGTAGACTACCTGCAGCCCCAAAAGTAATGTAATAATTATAATAATAAAAGTAGACAGCACTACTGTAAATAAACACTTGCATTTACGTTTACTTGTCAACAAAGCCAATCCGTCTATCTTTCTGGGTAAAGACATCAGTGACTGAACGGTAAAACTTCTCCCTGTTGGCCCTCAGTTATAAAAGTCTCTCGGTCTTGCTCTCGGTCTCGACTGAGATGATGGCAAGAAATAATGGGTGGCAAGAAATAAGTTAGTCCTAAATATATGTTTAACTAAAACACTGTTTTTGGGACAAATCATTCACTAAACCCTAAACTTCAACTAAATCTTGTAATGAATAATGTGGAAATTTAGCAAGTTGACCAGACTAAACTGCTTGGAGTAACCCTGGATTGTAAACTGTCATGGTCAAAACATATTGATACAACAGTAGCTAAAATAGGGAGAAGTCTATCCATAATAAAGCGTTGCTTTTCCTTCTTAACAACGCTGTCAACAAGGCAGGTCCTACAGTTCTTAGTTTTGTTGCACCTGGACTTCTGTCCAGTTGTGTGGTCATTACAATTGGCCTAGAACAGGGCAGCACGGCTGGCCCTTAAATGTACACGGAGAGCTAACATGTATAATATGCATGTCAATCTCTCCTGGCTCATAGTAGAGGAGAGATTGACCTTATCACTACTTGTATTTGTAAGAGGTTGAATACACCGAGTCTGTTTAAACTACTAGCACACAGCTCAGACACCCATTCATACCCCACAAGACATGCCACCAGAGGTCTCTTCAGAGTCCCCAAGCCCAGAACAGACTATGGGAGATGCACAGTACTACATAGAGCCATGACTACATGAAACTCTATTCCACATCAAGTAACTCATGCAAGCAGTAAAATCTGATGGAAAAAACTAATGCAAATACACTTTATGGAACAGCAGGGACCGAAAAGACACACACACAGGAAGAGACACTCCCATACACACAAATGATAGCATACACACTATACACACACACTTACACATGGATTTTGGTTCACATCAACACCATTATCCCAGAAACCCTAGACCACTTCAATTTGCATACCGCCCCAACAGATTTACAGATGAATCAATCTCTATTGCACTCCACACTGCCCTTTCACACCTGGACAAAAGGAACACCTATGTGAGAATGCTATTCATTGACAACAACTCAGCGTTCAATACGATAGTGGCCTCAAAGCTCATCCCTAAGCTAAGGACCCTGGGACTAAACACCTCCCTCTACAACTGGATCCTAGACTTCCTGACGGGCCGCCCCCAGGTGGTAAGGGTAGGTAACAACACATCCGCCACGCTGATCCTCAACACAGGGGCCCCTCAGGGATACGTGCTCAGTCCCCTCCTGTACTCCCTGTTCACTCCTGACTGCACGGCCAGGCATGAATCCAACACCATCATTAAGTTTGCCGATGACACAACAGTGGTAGGCCTGATCACTGACAATGATGAGACAGCCTATAGGGAAGAGGTCAGAGACCTGACCATGTGGTGCAAGGACAACAACCTCTCCCTCAACGTGATCAAGACAAAGGAGTAGACTACAGGAAAAGGAGGACCAAGCACGCCCCCATTCTCATCAACTGGGCTGTAGTGGAGCAGGTTGAGAGCTTCAAGTTCCTTGGCGTCCATCACCAACAAACTAACATGGTCCAAGCACACCAGACAGTCATGAACAGGGCATAACAAAACCTATTCCCCCTCAAGAGACTGAAAAGATTTGGCATGGGTCCTCAGATCCTCAAAAGGTTTTACAGCTGCACCGTCGAGAGCATCCTGACAGGTTGCATCACTGTCTGGTATGGCATCTGCTCGGCCTCCGACCGCAAGGCACTACAGAGGGTTATGTATATGGCCCAGTACATCACCGGGGCAAAGCTTCCTGCCATCCAGGACCTCTATACCAGGTGGTGTCAGAGGAAGGCCTTAAAAATTGTCAAAGACTCCAGCCACCCTAGTCATAGACTGTTCCCTCTGCTACCGCACGACAAGCGGTACCGGAGTGCCAAGTCTATGTCCAAGAGGCTTCTAAACAGCGTTTACCCCCAAGCCATAAGACTCCTGAACATCTAATCAAATGGCTACCCAGGCTATTTGCATTTCCCCCCCCCCCCCCATTCTACACTGATGCTACTCTCTGTTATTAACTATGCAAAGTCACTTTAATAACTCAACCTACATGTACATATTACCTCAATTACCTCAACACCGGTGCACCCGCACATTGACTCTGTACCGTTACCCCCTTATATAGCCTCGCTATTGTTATTTTACTGCTGCTCTTTAATTATTTGTTACTTTTATCTCATACTTTTGTTGGTTAAGGGCTTGTAAGTAAGCATGTGACAAATACAATTTGATTTGACTTGATTTACTGTTCAAATCCAGAGTCCATGGCCAGGGTCTCACCGTCCCAGTCATCTGGAGTTTTCCTCATAATCCAGTACAGTGCACGTAGATCAGATATGTAAAGGAGTTCCATCTGGTTGCCATGGCATCTGTTTCACCACCTCGTTTAGTAGATGGGTGCGTTTGGTTTATTTGTTAAAAAATGTGTCCCTAAACTGTCTTCAAAAATCTTTACACTTGGGAATGAATTTGGCAGACTGAGAGAGCACCAAGTTCAACTTGTGGGCATAACAATGGGTGAATGTGGCTTCAGGTACTCTCTCTTTTATCGTTGCCTGGACCCCATTCTGCTCTGATGCTATCACAGAGGCTCCATTATAGGTTTGAGCTACCAATTTTTCAATGCAGTTTTAATTGCCCCATATATCCAAAACGTATTCTCCAAACGTTGCCGCTGTTGGAGAACTGCAGGCAGGGGAAGCAGTAGAGTCGGCTGCTAGCAGCGCAGCCACAGAGCCAGTCTTTCCATTGATACCACTCAGATTGAAATGATTGTGTTATTTTCCATCCCTTCCTTTGATATAGGTCCCTAAGCTCAACTTTGAAAACTGCTTCAGATGCAATATGTTAGCGATCCTGATTTTTTTTTGATAGCAGTAAAACGAACCGCCTTGGCAGATGACGTGTGGTCCATAGGCAGGAGCGAGCTTAGCCTATACCATTACATTTTTCACTCCAATACACAATTTGTGTGCGCATTAGCTGGCAGTATAATGTAGAAACACACATTTCACGCATTGAGTTTGAAGGGCGAGAAAGGCACACGGCGGGGCTACTTTTCTCCTGGCCTCCTTGCGCATGTTGTACCCAATCACCGCAAATTTGGAAAGTAATATTAGAAATCGATTGTATAATGCAGAAAAAACATGAAGATGACAAACATTTTATTGATCAATTGTAGCCTATATTTATTTATTTTTCATGACAGTTGTTATCATACATTTTCACATGGCACTGCCTATCCTGAGTACACATCACTGACGTGTAATCTCCAACATCCTTAAAGTTGGTGGAGTTGGGGCCTTTATGGCAATTTATGTGGATGTTAGATGGCTTTTTTTTACTAAAGAATGTGTTTGTTTCATATGATTGTATTTTGCTTTTCGTGCTATGTGTTTGTTTTTCATGTATTGTGTAATTTATGTGTATATACTGTAGATATGTATAGTGAAATTGTTTTCTGCGAAAGAGGCTGTGTTCTCCCTGCTTGAATAAAAGTACAAATAAAATACAAATGCAGGCTGTCTATTTATTTGTCCTTCCTCATCTCCCTGTCACTATGTGATGTGTGGTGTGATGTCAATGAATGTCGACACATCATGTGTGTCACCCACTGAGATATATAATTAATCTCCCTGTATGGGGTGGCCCAGACCCCCATCTCCAGAGCACAGAGGGCACAATCCTGCACACTATCTATAAACCTGTAGACAGGTAGCAGGGAGAAGGCAGACAGAAAATCACATGAGCGCACGAATGCATAAGTACAGACGCTCATGGAGGTATCCATAAAACATCAACATTATGTGTACTACTATATACAGTTGAAGTGGGAAGTTTACATACACTTAGGTTGGAGTCATTAAAACTAGTTTTTCAACCAATCCACAAATTTCTTGTTATTAACAAACTATAGTTTTCGCAAGTCGGTTAGGACATCTACTTTGTGCATGACACAAGTCATTTTTCCAACAATTGTTTACAGACAGATTATTTCACTTATAATTCACTGTATCACAATTCCAGTGAGTAGGAAGTGTACACACACTAAGATGACATGGCTTTTGAAGCTTCTGATAGGCTAATTGACACAATTTAAGAGTCAATTGGAGGTGTACCTGTGGATGTATTTCAAGGCCAACCTTCAAACTCAGTGCCTCTTTGCTTGACATCATGGGAAAATCAAAAGAAATCAGCCAAGACCTCAGAAAAATTGGAGACCTCCACAAGTCTGGTTTATCCTTGGGAGCAATTTCCAAACACCTGAAGGTACCACGTTAATCTGTACAAACTATAGTACACAAGTATAAACACCATGGGACCACGCAGCTGTTATAACACTGAGGAAGGAGACGCATTCTGTCTCCTGGAGATGAACGTACTTTGGTGTGAAGAGTGCAAATCAATCCCAGAACAACAGCAAAGGACCTTGTGAAAATACTGGAGGAAACAGGTACAAAAGTATCTATATCCACAGTAAAACAAGTCCTATATCGACATAACCTGAAAGGCCGATCAGCAAGGAAGAAGCCACTGCTCCAAAACCGCCATAAAAAAGCCAGACAACGGTTTGCAACTGCACATGGGGACAAAGATCATACTTTTTGGAGAAATGTCCTCTGGTCTGATGAAACAAAAATAGAACTGTTTGGCCATAATGACCATTGTTATGTTTGGAGGAAATAGGGGGAGGCTTGCAAGCCGAAGAACACCATCCCAACCGTGAAGCACGGGGTGGCAGCATCATGTTGTGGGGGGTGCCTTGCTGCAGGAGGGACTGGTGCACGTCACAAAATAGATGGCATCATGAGGGAGGCAAATTATGTGGATATATTGAAGCAACATCTCAAGACATCAGTCGGGAAGTTAAAGCTTGGTCGCAAATGTGTCTTCCAAATGGACAATGACCCCAAGCATACTTCCAAAGTTGTGGAAAAATGGCTTAAGGACAACAAGGTCAAGGTATTGGAGTGGCCATCACAAACCCTGACCTCAATCCTATAGAAAATTTGTGGGCAGAACTGAAAAAGCGTGTGTGAGTAAGGAGGCATACAAACCTGACTCACTTACACCAGCTCTGTCAGGAGGAATGGGCCAAAATTCACCCAACAGATTGTGGAAAGCTTGTGGAAGTCTACCCGAAACGTTTGACCCAAGTTAAAAAATGTAATGGCAATGTTACCCAATACTAATTGAGTATATGTAAACTTCTGACTCCCTGGGAATGTGTTGAAAGAAATAAAAGCTGAAATAAATCACTCTACTATTATTCTGACATGTCACATTCTTAAAATAAAGTGGTGATCCTAACTGACCTAAGACAGGGAATTTTTACTAGGATTAAATGTCAGGAATTGTGAAAAAATGAGTTTTAATGTATTTGGCTATGGT
The DNA here is from genome assembly GCF_002910315.2 of Salvelinus sp. IW2-2015. Lineage (NCBI taxonomy): Eukaryota > Metazoa > Chordata > Actinopteri > Salmoniformes > Salmonidae > Salvelinus > Salvelinus sp. IW2-2015. The sequence continues at coordinate 44,172,529 of NC_036858.1, forward strand.
GTATGTAAACTTCTGACTTCTACTGTACATCTTATCTTTGGTACAGTATCTTTATGTTTTGATGTTACACTTTGAAAAAAGGGTTACAAAAGAGTTATTTGGCTGTCCCCATAGGAGAACCCTTTTGGTTCCAATTAGAGCCCCTATTGGTTCCAGATAGAACCCATTTGGGTCTGTGGATAGGTTACTACCTGGAACCCAAAACGTTCTAGGTAAGGGGTTTACCTTAGCTGCTGAGAAGCACATTAAAAGTAGCCAGTGTTAAAAAGGAAAATCCTCATTGACACCATGGCATCGTACATTTTATTAGATTTTTTACTTTAATCTATCATACACATCATGCATGAACTGGGATCTAGTGTCAATATTAGAAGGGTGTATGACCGTACTATGCCTACATCGACTTTCAATGTATTTCCCCACACATATAGATATTCATCTACACTTACACAAGTCTCCAATAACACTTGATGAGATTTTCCCCATCGTATTGTCTCCACTTATCATGAGATGCCTCGTCTCGTCTCTCACGCTCCTAGTGCCAGCACACACACACACACTGTTAAACAGGGAAACGTACTCATGCTCTTTTTCACCTCCCCTCTTCCTTTCCCCCATTATTACAGAGAAGGGCTGACTTGCTCAACCTTTCCAACAACCTCTACTTCCCATCCGTATACTGCTGCAAGGATGCAAGAACACCATTGAGCTATTTTATCCTATCACACACACTTGCACATTTAGATTTCACATTGACATTTTAGTCATTTTAGTCATTTAGCAGACTCTCTTATCCAGAGCAACTTACAATAGCGACTGGATACATTTTCATAATGATTTCAGGAATGGTCCTCCGTGGGAATCGAACCCAACCCTGGCGTTTCAAGCGCAACGCTCTACCGACACATACAGACAGTCACTTGCCTGGGCGTGTACATACGTGTATGAGTCATTGTGTATGTAGTGTTTGAAATGTGCAAGTCTTTCTGTCCATGCACAGTATGTGTTTGAATGTACAGTAGCACGTGTATTTTTGTGTGAGAGAGACAGACGGAAAAGAAAGGAGAGGGATGTAAAGATGTTCTTTCATTTCTCCCATAATGGCTGTCCTCTTTGCAGAATCCCCCCGGAAGCACTGGCTCTGCTTCCCATCAGTCAGAGAACACACGCCACAATTTGTTTTACAGCCTGGCTGTTTCAGGGAGAATACAGCTCCACTATAAATATACCTGCCCATGAACATAGCAATATAGTCGACAGTCGCAAAAAACAGAAAACTGTAAATGTAAGAAACACTGAACCCATGGCTATAACAGGTCCAGGAATATCATTATCTGAATCGCCTGGAAGGTGTTATATGGTATAGGAGGGTCTACAGTTCACTGTAAAAAGTAATTAGTTCTACATCTATTTTGTGGAAACCCGTTGCCTAGAACTCTTCGAGTAACCCAACTTAAAAATGTCAGTGTTCAATCCTTAATAAAGTGATATCACCACGCATATGGTTATCTTTTTCAGTTGAAAATACTTAACTGTTTTGTGTTTAATCAACTTTTTTACATTAAATTTTAACCCACCAATGCAGGCGTTGTTCAGCACAATGCTCATTCATCTAGCAGTAACTGGAGGTAGAGCTGTAAGAATTACAGGACGCTGCGTTGGCTTCTGTCATTAAGTTTGGTGGGAATAACTATTGAACGTCAATTTGGCCAACAGTTTTGATATCCATTCATCATGATCAATTACACCTCATAGCACAACAAATTGCTGAATACTATTTTAGAAATATACTTTTCTTATTTCAAAAACGCATACAACATTGTATAAAATAATTATAAAGTCTAAAGATTTTGAATTATCCACAAGTAATCATACCTTGCAAAATTGTAATAATTCTCTCAGCACAGCACAGTTTTCACTCAAATATCAATGTGCCTAACTACATTTTATTATAGTAAAGACTTAAAACATAATAAAAACACGTAAAAATAATCATAACTTGCAAAAACTCTAACTTTAGATTAGCAGAACATAAATAAATACAGTTATATTTACTCACTAACCTAATATTTGTTAACTGTACTCAAAATAATTAAGTGACAAGAAATCTTATTGACATATGAGTTAGCATGACTTTTATGATTTGAGTTCCACTGACCGTTGGAGATGTTTGAGTAGCCACTACTCAATTTCTTTTATGAGTTAGGCAGTTACTTTTTACAGTGTACAGACCATATCTCACCACATATAATAGAGATATCGCAGATACATCACACGAGGAGGCTGATTTCCTCTATCATTTTCACAAACCATTCCTTCTGGTGACAATTAATCCAATAAACAAGTTATTTCCCTGGTAGAAATCAATAATATTGTGTTCTTGTATTGGTCAAATCAAATTGTATTTATATGGTTAGCAGATGTTATTGTGAGTGTAGCGCAATGCTTCTGCTTCTAGTTCTGGCAGTGCAGAAATATCTAACATGTAATCTCAGAATTCCACAACAACTACCTAATACACACAAATCTAAGTAAAGGAATGMAATAAAAACATAAATATATGGATGAGCAATGGGCAAGAGGCAATAGATGGTATAAAATACAGTATATACATGTGAGATGAGTAATGCAAGATATGTAAACATTATTAAAGTGGCATTATTAAAGTGACTAGTGATCCATTTATTAAAGTGGCCAATGATTTCAATGATTTCAAGTCTGTATGTAGGCAGCAGCCTCTCTGTGTCAATGGATCAGTGTCACAAAGATGGCTAATTGATGGTTGGGGACATGAAGCTGATGTCTGGATTCAGCTCTTAATCAATAGAGCAAGTAGGTAGTTACAAGGCTTTAATCCAATAATGTATAGTAGTACATGCATGTGGTTAGCCTGCCAGCATTAATTATAGCGAAAAGTTCTTTGAGCGTATTCATATCCCTTCCTAGGTTACTTGACCTCTCCCAAACCCCCTCTGTCCCTCTTCTCCTCTTTCCCGTCAGTCAAGATGCTTTTGTTTAATCAATCAAAACATCTCAATGGCTTTCTGCTGACAATCCATACCACTTACTTGAGTTGACAACAACGGATTTGTTATGATTTAATTTATCGATTCCTTTCTTTCTCTGRACCAGCAGCAGCATCCTTAAGGTATCTGTGGGCTCACAGGGAAAGATGCATTCATCCATGGCTGACATGTGAAAGGAAAAAGCAGGGTCCTCTTTACAGTCTGTCTGAGTCACATACGTGTGTGAGGAGCCTGACATGTGCAAGCATGCGGAAGAGGGGATAGAATAGGTGTGAGGGGGCATCATATTGCGCTTTTCTCTGAAACCAACAGGCCTGTATTGGGCAGAGGTGAAGTCAATGGCATCAGCAGGAAAAATGGGTGAATTAATCGCGGATCAGAACTTTCTTACAGTATCTGTCTCCAAAAAGCTGTGTGTGCAACTGTGTCAAAAGCCAAGATCAATGAAAGCTGTGAGATTGTGTTCATAGTTTTTCCATCAGTTAGTCAGTCAGTAGTCTGTCTATCCTGGCCTGCATACACAGGAATTATGCATCACTATATAATTCACTTACCAGCCTCCATTATAATAATTGCATTAGATTGGAACGTTATATATGTTTGACATCTTTGTGGAATGTTGCTGGTGGGATTTTGAGCGTGATATGTTCAACACCAACCTGCTCTCTCTCACTCGGCTTCCTACGTTCTCAGTTAATTCAGTCCAATCAGCCATGTGTGCTCAGTGTTCCTGCCATCCCAGCAGCACAGCACAGTTAATGATACGCAGCCAAGCTCTTGTGGCTGAGGAGCCAGTGCTGATTCCATAATATTCACACATAATAATGATATCTTTGATTCAATATAGATGGGAGTGGGATTCATAGTCTGGAAGATATTCATGTTTTCAGATCAACCAAATTGAGAGTTAAACATTTTGCCAAAAAGTATCGCTGGAAACAGCTGTGCCCTCTTAAGTAAGCTCATTGTTATTCTTATCACATACGGGCCGGCCCTAACCATCATCACTTTGTGAGTCAGTGGATCTGTCTCCTTTCTCATTCAAAACGCTGCTAATCTCCCAGTATAGATCTGAATCTAACCGTCAATTCAATATTTACTCACTATTGTTGGGCTCGGTAGGAGCCTCAAAGCAAGCATYAACTATTTACATGAAACAAATATGTATTTTTATGTGTGCACATGTGCTTTCAAGGTTTGCCACTGCTTGGTTAAGTGATGTTTACGCTGGAAGGTTCCTCACAGATCAACACTATTGCAAAACACTATATGTATGATCGCAATACTTGCTTCCAGAAGCTCGTCATCTGTATTCTTCAGATGAATGATCCATGAAAGTATAATAATATAGTTAAGTGCAGGATACTACATGTACATGTCAACATCAACACACAGTGACAACATACAGTACAACACAAAGATTAGAAGAATCTTTGAAACCAAAGGTGCACCAATGCARGAGAGGTCTTGAGACTCCTCCACTCAGAGTCTGGAATGCCTGTTCAACACGATTAGGCTGGGGTATTTTTAAGGAGATAARGTTTAATGAGCTAAATCTTGACATAGTGGTATGACTAATTTGGCCAGCAGATTAATTCATTCATTTTGGCGATCTCCATGACAATGTTTTACCCTGGCAGAAACTCAAACATACATATGATCATGTGGAAGCACATATAAAAGTGGGAAAAGTACTGGACAATTGTCAGGATGAAAACATCTTGTCTTCTTTTAAGTCCTCRTAAGTTTTTAGAAAGCAGGAGAGCTAATTTAGCCTTGATCGATTGGGAAAGAAATACGACCAAAATTGCTCAGTTGGTAAAATGCAATGAATGAGAAAAAAAAGAAAAGGGAATGAGAGAAATATTGAAGATAAGAAKAATTTGGCCGTTGAGAATGACAGAGGAAGACATATCAATGGAAAGAGAGGGAGGGAGTTACTGTAGGTGTGAAATCAAGAGTAGTAAATGAGAATGTCTGTGTTATTGCTGAATGTCGGGCTCACCTCGAATTATCTAATTTACACTTGGTGGGATTACAGTGACTGAAATACGATATGATGTTGGATAACTCGCCGTTCAGAGCTCTATTTTTAGAGGTTCTGTAATGACAGTGGCATTGAACGCTGTCATATGCAGCCACAACCATCTGTGGTGATACTGATCCACGTTGGGGAGTAAACTGTCCACAGACGCAAGGCCTGTGTCAAGAAGTACTGCTTAAAACATCTGCATGCCCAGACCATCAATTCTACATCAGTCTTTGGGCAGCACTGTGTATGCAGGTATCTGATTCAGGCTTACCATACTCACCTAGAACTCTGGGCAAGTAGAATAAGAATGAAAAAAGTCAATCTACGCTAGTCCACACTGCACATGTGATTCACAATGCTTGGTAAATGCCAAATAAAAAGCTTGTCAAAGCAATTAATGAGGACTCTACAAGAGAGCAGAGGTCAAATGCTTGACCACAAATCAAGGAAAGGGCTGCACCATCACACAAAGATCAAGAGAGTAGAGATGTGGAGAGAGGAGAGGGAGAAAGAGAGCCTTTTCCTATCTAGACTTTGTAAGCAGGTTTTCTTTTGCTGTTTTAGGAATGTGTCCCATTGAGAAATAAAAAAATTGAATTTCGGTGACATCCACAGTTTGAGAGAAAAGAGAACCATCTGCTATTGAACAGACTCCCACAAAAGAAAAGGTGAAGGTAAGATACTACAGACCTAGGTACCTCATACCGAGCAGATAACACTTTCCACCATTTTAGTAGTATGACACACATCTTGCTCTGTGCTCCCACAGAGCTCAAAGAAATGAAACAAATTACAAAGACTAAAAGATGACAAGGAACAATACCAGTAAGGCTAAAAAAACTAAAGAAACATCTTCATTGACAATCAACATCGACACACAGCAAGGAGAGACCTTGTTACTTGTGAGTGTTAAAAATATTGCATTTATATAAGAAACAATGTATGAAYTCCCAGTGTAAATGCCAAACGTTGGTCTTGACACATCCCAGGGAATGAGTTCAGTTGGCYCGGGCCAGATCTCCCAGAGGCAGGCAGCAGTCGAAGGTCACGTCCACTGGTCTCGTCACTGATCTMTTAAGACTTCAATCAGGAGTCCCCTGGCCATTTTGCTCAGGCCTGTCTATTCTCTTTAGCCCTCTGTGACCTGGACAGCCCCACATATCACAGCCTACTGTCACTGGAGAACCCTGTTTGGCTGGGGGTCACATGGCCACTGTAGCCCTCACACATTCGACCAGACCACACACAATCACAGATACACACAAATGGATATGGCAAAAACACACAAAGAGACTGTGTCTACGATTGTGTGTCTCTACCACTTAGTCTCTATCAACCCAATTGTCAACTTTACTATCTCTGTTACGCACATGCACAAGGATTGGACACACACATGCAGTCACATGCATGCATATCTCTCATACATTTATATCTCATCTCTCATGTCATGCATAGTTTTTCAGCAGGATTAGGTTTGATTCCTCGACTAATAGGATCTAGTCTTGCCAGACGAATACATCTTAGTGTGGRGGGTCATGCGTGTGTGAGTGTTGGTGGTACTGGGCCACAGCATACAGATACACAGCACTTCCAGACTGCTCTATTAGCCCCTATTGTCAGGCTCTCCGCAGAAAAAATCAGAAAGAATGGCCCCTGTTTTCTGTGCACTGGACCACAACACCATGGGGCTGGAATGAGTGTCTCTCTTTTCATCTCTACTCTTTCACCTTCATCACCCCCCACCCCAAACCCCCTCTATCTGTCTGCTGTCCTCTCTTTCTTTCCTCGTCTATCACCTATTCTCTCTCTCTCGCGCTCCCTCATTTTTATTTTCTGTGAACCCAATATCTTTCTCTGAGGTGGACAGCAGACCAGAGCTGCAGATTACAGATGAGCTAAGGTTAGATGGGAGGACACATTGCAGATCCTGGCCCATGGAGCTTTCATCAGACCAAGCTGGGAGTTAGGGAAAAAACAACCAGGCTTAGCTTGACTGTTGGTGCACAGTTAAATTACTATGTTACCCTTTTTCTACCAAGTGTTGTGGTCGAGAGAGGGACACAAATACTATAACCATTTTCTTTTACTGCTCAGTAGTTTATTTTCCAAGTGATGGCAGGCTTGAATTAGAACGACAAGATAACTTGAAAGTCTGTGACAAACTTAAAATCCTGTCAGAATAGGAGAAGAGTTTATTTCACAAAACTTTTTGACAWTTGTGTTTTTTCATTAGAAATGATTGCTTAGGCACCTTCATGTGTGTGTAAAATATTACTGTTCTCAGAATTTATATTAATCGATTTAGATGTGTATGAAAATGTGTATTTTTGCAAAACGCTATATATCCATTGTTTTCTGGAATTGAATGTTCGTAGCGTGTATATTTGTCTGGTATTTATGGTTGTCTCACCTAGCTATCTTAAGATGAGTGCACTTACTGTAAGTCGCTCTGGATAAGAGCATCTGCTAAATTCCAAAATGTCAAATTAAAATATTTTACAAACAGATCCCATATTACTGTATTTAATTTTTTTATAATAATATTGATGTCACAAATGTATCATTTGAAGACTTCTTTATTAAAAAGTACGWTTTTTGTTACATTTGACTGTGTAAAACATAGAAGTACTACTGATTAGGTGGATATATAGCATTTTGAAAAAAACATGATTATTTGTCTCTCTGAAATGAAACAATCAAGTTATAGATTTTAAACAAATACATGTCTGTRATTGAATAACTCCATGCCATGATTAGATAGTGAAAAAACACACATCTCTTTCATTCTTTCTTTAAACAATAAAAGCTAATTTACCAACATTTCGGAAAATTTATATACAGTGCATTCGGAAAGTATTCAGAGCCCTTGACTTTTTCCACATTTTGATACGTTACAGTCTTATTCTAAATTGGAATCAATAAACAATTTTCCTCATCAATCTAAACACAATACCCCATAATGACAAAGCGAAAAAAATGTTTTTGAAATTGTTGGAAATTTCTTAAAAACAAAAAACTGAAAAACCTTATTTACATACTGTAACTATTTAGACCCTTTGCTATGAGACTTGAAATTGAGGTCAGGTGCGTCCTGTTTCCATTGATCATCATTGAGATATTTCTACAACTTGATTGGAGTACACCTGTGGTAAATTCAATTGATTGGACATGATTTAGAATTGCACATACCTGTCTATATAAGGTCCCACAGTTGACAGTGCATGTCAGAGCCATGATGTCAAAGGAATTGTCCGTACCACTACAAGCCAGGACTGTGGTGAGGCACAGATCTGGGGAAGGGTACCAAAACATTTYCAGGGTACCAAAACATCTGCAGAATTGAAGGTCCCCAAGAACACAGTGGCCTCCATCATTATTAAATGGAAGAAGTTTGGAACCAGCAAGATTCTTCCTAGAGCTGGCCGCCAGGCCAAACTGAGCAATCGGTGGAGAAGGGCCTTGGTCATGGAAGTGACCAAGAACCCGATGGTCACTCTGACAGAGCTTTAGAGTTCCTCTATGGKGATGGGAGAACCTTCCAGAAGGACAGACAATCTCTGCAGCACTCCACCAATCAGGCCTTTATGGTAGAGTGACCAGACAGAAGCCACTCCTCAGTAAAAGGCACATGACAGCCTGCTTGGAGTTTGCCAAAAGGCACCTAAAGACTCTCAGACCATGAGAAACAAGATTCTCTGGTCTGATGAAACCAAGATTGAACTCTTTGGCTTGAATGCCAAGTGGGGATCAAGCTGTGTTGAAGTTTTTCAGTGGCAGGGACTGTGAGATTAGTCAGGATCAAGGGAAAGATGAAAGTAGCAAGGTACAGAGAGATCATTGATAAAAAACTGCTCCAGAGTGCTCAGGACCTCAGACTGGGGAAAGGTTCACCTTCCAACAGGACAACGACCCAAAGCACACAGGCAAGACAACGCAGAAGTGGCTTCGGGACAAGTCTCTGAATGTCCTTGAGTGGCCCAGCCAGAGCCCCTGACTTGAACCTGATCGAACATCTCTGGAAAGACCTGAAAATAGCTGTGCAGCGACACTCCCCAATRAACTTGACAGAGTTTGAGAGGATCTGAGAATAATTGTAGAAACTTCCCAAATACAGGTGTGCCAAGCTTGTAGCGTCATACCCAAGAATACTCAAGGCTGTAATCGCTGTCAAAAGTGCTTTAACAAAGTACTGAGTAAAGGGTCTTAATACCTATGTAAATGTAATATTTACGTTTTTTTGTTTTTATAAACTTGCAACAATTTCTAAAAACCTGTTTTTGCTTTGTCATTTTCGGTTATTGTGTGTAGATTGATGAGTGGGAAAAAAAACTATTTAATTCATTTTAGAATAAGGCTGTAACGTAACAAAACATGGAAAAAGTCAAGCAGTCTGAGAACTTTCCGAATGCACTGTATAGCCTTTTGGAATGGAACTCTTGATGTACAAACAGGGCAAAGCATAATGGGCAAAGCATTGATTCATCATAACAACAAAGCACATGGAGGGTATAAAAATGGAATGCGACTGGACATATTTTGCTTGCAACACGTTATTTGTGCTGGAAAAGACCGAGGAGAGGAATGGAGAGGCAAGACTGATGCAGGATTGGAGAGCAGTGTCTCACTTTCAGCCTGTGAGATGCCATCCTCCATTTCATCCAAAAATCCATGTCTGCTGGGCAGTCGAAGCAACTATCAAGCTAACTATTTAGCAATGTCTTTGTTCCACAGACTTTGTTTTAGTGACCCACCATTGTTTTTAGAGGGGCCTGTATGAGTAACATACCTGACTCTAATTGTCTGTAACTCAGTGCGGTCTTCTATAGCTCAGCTTGTAAAGCACGGCACTTGCGATGTGAGGATAGTGGTTTCGATTCCCAAGACCACCCATATGTAAAATGTATGCACGAATGTCTGTAAAAGCGTCTGCTAAATGGCATATTAAAAAAAGATGTTCTAAAGAGTTGCACTGTTCCGTTGTCTTGCGTAATTAGTCAAAATGCAATTAGTGTCATGTCTTTACAGTTGAATGGTGTGACAATGTCCTCTTTTATTTGCGACAAAATGGAGGAGCCAAAGTGGAGCAACAGGGGCCCTCACGACAGTGGCCCAGAGCAATGCATTATTGAGATCAGCCTTTGCAGGGGAGGGGAGCAAGAGACATGAGGCTAGAAACCTAGGCAGACACACATCTGCAATCTGCTCACTTATTGTCACTGGAGAATGAGATCACGACAGTAGTAAAGTTCAAGTGCTGTATCTAATATATTAGTGTTGCATGTGTAATGTACATAATATTAGGGGCACTATGAGATGATATCTAAAATAACTAATATGCTCTCTCTCTCTCTTTTCATATAAATTTTCTTTGAGATTTCATTCCCTCTTTTCCTTGGCACTCTCAATCTCAGTGCAACCCCTCTTCCTACATTCGGTTTTGTATTCTGCTTTCATACAGATATGATGACGGACGATATCTCTGATTGTCCATGAGCCTCTATCAGGAAAAAAAGGCAATTCTAAGGCAGMGCTCATATCACCTTCAACACACAGAGGCTTAGTCAAATGGATTCTTTTCCTTACTGATTCATTTTCTTTATTTATTGCATCCATGCTTATTTATTAACAGACCCCCAATCCCCTCTCTCACATATATRGCTTTCAGCTGCATCATTTACCTGTTAAGATTGGCAAGCCTGTAAGCTATCATGTCCAATTTCACGCTAGGCAGAGGAGGAGAGAGGAAAACATTTTTGGTCAATCAGGGAGCTACGTTTAAAAAAAAGGCACCGCCAGGGACTTTCGTAGCTGTCGCCTTCCAATCAACCACAACCAAACTCCACTCTCCACCCCCATACCATACCCATCGTCATCCTCTACACCATGGGATACCCTTGTTCATAAAAAATTACCGGCATTAAGCAGAGCTGCGGAAGTATAGGCAATGATGCACCTCAGCCATGCTCAAGGTCCTAAACGATATCATAACCGCCATCGACAAAAGACAATACTGTGCAGCCGTATTCATCAACTTGGCCAAGGCTTTCGACTCTCTCAATCATCGCATTCTTATCGGCAGACTCAACAGCCTTGGTTTCTCAAATGACTGCCTCGCCTGGTTCACCAACTACTTCTCAGACAGAGTTCAGTGTTTCATATRGGAGGGCCTGTTGTCCGGACCTCTGGCAGTCTCTATGGGGGTGCCACAGGGTTCAATTCTCGGGCCGACTCTTTTCTCTGTATACATCAATGATGTAGCTATTGCGCCTGGTGATTCTCTGATCCACCTCTATGCAGAACACACCATTCTGTATACTTCTGGCCCTTCTTTGGACACTGTGTTAACTAACCTCCAGACGAGCTTCAATGCCATACAACTTTCCTTTCGTGGCCTCCAACTGCTCTTAAATGCAAGTAAAACTAAATGCATGCTCTTCAACCGATCACTGCCCGCACCTGCCCGCCTGCCTAGCATCACTACTCTGGACGGTTCTGACTTAGAATATGTGGACAACTACAAATACCTAGGTGTCTGGTTAGACTGTAAACTCTCCTTCCAGACTCATATTAAGCTCCAATCCAAAATTAAATCTAGAATCGGCTTCCTATTTTTTAACAAAGCATCCTTCACTCATGCTTCCAAACATACCCTCGTAAAACTGACTATCCTACCGATCCTTGACTTCGGCGATGTCATTTACAAAATAGCCTCCAACACTCTACTCAGCAAATTGGATGCAGTCTATCACAGTGCCATCCGTTTCGTCACCAAAGCCCCATATACTACTCACCACTGCGACCTGTCTGCTCTCGTTGGCTGGACCTCACTTCATATTCATTGCCAAACCCACTGGCTCCAAGTCATCTATAAGTCTTTGCTAGGTAAAGCCCCATCGTAGCTCAGCTCTCTGGTCACCATAGCAGCACACACCCGCAGGACGCGCTCCAGCAGGTATATTTCACTGGTCACCCCCAAAGCCAATTCCTACTTTTGCTGTCTTTCCTTCCAGTTCTCTGCTGCCAATGACTGGAAATAATTGCAAAAATCACTGAAGCTGGAGACTCATATCTCCCTCAATAACTTTAAGCATCAGCTATCAGAACAGCTCACAGATCATTGCACGTGTACATAGCCCATCTGTAAATAGCCCATCCAACTTCCTCATCCCCATATTGTTATTTTTTATTTTTTTGCTCCGTTGCACCCCAGTATCTCTACTTCTGCACATCTATCACTCCAGTGTTTATTTGCTAAATTGTAATTATTTCGCCACGACGGCCTATTTATTGCCTTAACTCCCTAATCTTACTTRATTTGCACACACTGAATATATATAGACTTTTCTATTGTGTTATTGACTGTACGTTTMTTTATTCCATGTGTAACTCTGTGTTGTTGTTTGTGTCGCACTGCTTAGCTTTATCTTGGCTAGGTCGCAGTTGAAAACGAGAACTTGTTCTCAACTGGTCGACCTGGTTAAATAAAGGTGAAATAAATAAAAATATGGTTGTTGTGCACTAGCCAGGTGTCACGATGTTCGTCTGAGGAAGAAGGAGTAGACCAAAATGCAGCGTGGTACGTGTTCATGATGTTTAATATAACCTGAACACTGAAACAAAAAAACATAAAGTGGAACAAAACGCAACAGTTCTGTCAGGTATTCACATAAAACATAAACAACTACAGACAGGGGTCGGCGGTTTGGGGGGGGGGGGGGGTACTGTCACGCCCTGACTTTAGTTATATTTGTTTTCTTTATTTTTTGGTTAGGTCAGGGTGTGACAAGGGTGGTTTGTTTAGTTTTTGAATTTGTCTAGGGGTTTTTGTCTTGTCTAAGGGTTTTGTTATGGTCTAGGGGATTGTAGGTTTATGGTGGCCTGAATTGGTTCCCATTATAGTTCTGTTTCTTGGAGAGCGCAATGGCGCAACCACTAAACCCACCACATCATAGCCCTTAAATCTAATAGTGTGACACACAGGAAGCCGGAGGACTTGATTAGAGGAAGTTGCTTGATTTACTGAGTTGATACGCTGACATTTATATGACATTTATATCTCCAATCGATCCTTTCATGATACTGAATTCCACCACTTTGTAATGTAGCAGAGGAGTAGACGATACCATAAGGAAAAGTACAACAGAAGCTTATTATTCCCCTTATCATCCTCATCATTATGCTTGTTATCGTTATGGTAACCTTTGGGGGGGTTGGGGAAGATAGTGGTTTGTGTTTTTAATTGCATCTGCTGGGACTTAGGGGCTGGTACTGTTGCAGAATTCCTGAATAGTCACGCTCCCTAAAGCTCCACTGTCTCACAAGTAATGGACCGTGAAACCCCGCTAACACACATACACATTCTTATCTTCCATGTCTCCCACTCTTTGTGTTATCTTGGTCCCACCACCCATTTATTTTCATATATTTCCATAGGTGTGTTGATTAAGGTGGTTAATCTACGGTTTATTTAAAGTGATGTACCACCCACTGGTTTACAGGTGCATACAATTATTATTCAGTCCTGCTTTAAATGAGGTTCAGCTTATAAAGGCTTCATAAAGCCTTCATAATGCCCTAATAAGCACTACATACATGTGTTACAAAGCGTCTATACTGTATGTCATGCTTTATAAAGGGTTCATAAATGTGGCAGAACTGTGTGACATAATCACCAATGTCAAATGTGAAAATAACCCACTATGTCAAATATGACATAAATATGTGTAACGAACGTCGTTGGGAGAAGGAGAAGAGGACCAAGGTGCAGCGTGGTAAGTGTTCATACGTTAATCAATAAACTGAACACTGAACAAAACACCAAAAAGACGACAAACGAACAGTTCTGTAAGGTGACGACACACACTAAACAGAAACAACTACCCACAAACACAGGTGGGAACAGGCTACCTAAGTTGGTTCTCAATCAGAGACAAAGATAGACAGTTGCCTGCCTCTGATAGGGAACCATACCAGGCCAAACACATAGAAAACAAAACATAGAACAACATAGAACACCAGACATAGAATGCCCACCCCAACTCACGCCCTGACCAACCAAAATAGAGACATAAAAAGGATCTCTAAGGTCAGGGCGTGACAGTATGTGCTCTATAAAGGGTGACATGTTGTGCTGAAGGATGGRTTATGCTCTAAAGTGATGTCATGTTAGTCACATTACACCTAATCTCAATCCCTTACACTTGCGCGTAAYGTCTGGTGGACCAACACATCAAACTTGGCCTTCATTAGTTAYGGTTAGGTTTAAAATCTAGTTTTAGGAAGATCAATTGTGTAAATGGGCATGGTTTAGCAATAATTATGACTTTTTTACTGTGTTAAGTAGTGACGATGACCAATACTTTACTCGGTAAGGTCACTCCCACTAAGGTCAACTTTGAATGGTTGATATCCCAGGCTTATGTGTGCTMTGTGCAATAGCTTGGGGTCGACATTACATTGTCTATCTGAAACATTACTTACTGAAAGCCCCCAACCAAAATGAATGTAATGTTTCCTTATAATGGAACCAAGTTACATGTTCCTCAGTACATGAATATGCACACAACAAAAGCGAGCCATACCGCACAATGCTGGACTCAGTCGGGTCTTTAACACATTCACCCACTCCTCCGGTGAAAGATCAGCCACAAAATGTTGGCACCATTGTAACAGGTTGCAATCAAGTCTTGGTCTCCAACATCGGATCAGAAGAGGAATATCTGGTGCAGTGGTATCAGGTTGGACTATTCCAAATCATCTTGTTCTGACACACACAACACACACACACACACACACACACACACACACACACAACACTACACACACACACACACACACACACACACACACACACCACACACACACACACACAAATGCAAGCTTTGCAGTCCATCAACCCATTTAAATACATCTCACACCTAGAGTAACCTGTGGATCACTGAGAGAAACCGTCATAAATCGAGCAGAACGTTAATAACCTATTTATTGACACTTTATTGTAGTGTCCTGTAATACTTAGTTTGATGTGAGACACTTCGGTCATTCATACACATCCATAAAGACTCTATATCGGCATGCTGTTGTACTTAAAGGTCAGACCCTTTGGTCTTTATAAGACACTATACATAAAGCCTTGTATCACATGAGGCTGACCTAAGCTATAAAGTCAGCCCTTGGGGTTCTTCATACAATCATAAATCTAACTGACATATCATAAAGTCGATCCTTGTATATAACATAAAGCGATATATGTAACACAAATGTATTAATACTTAGGAATTATCACTAACCCAGCTAAAAAACAGATAACTTAACTTTTATGCGTGAGGGGCAGTATTTGAGTAGCTTGGTATGAAAGGTGGCCCAGAGGTGCCAGGAGTAAAACTGCCTGCTCCTCGTCCCAGTTGCTAATATATGCATATTATTATGAGTATTGGATAGGAAACACTGAATTTCTAAAACTGTTTGAATGATGTATGTGAGATATAACGAACTCATATGAGGCAAAACCTGAGAAGAAATCCAAACAGGAAGTGGAAATCTGAGGTTGGTCGATTTTCAACTCATCGCCATCGAATACACAGTGGGATATGATCAGTTTGCACTTCCTACGGCTTCCACTAGATGTCAACAGTTTGTAGAACTTGTCTGTGCCTCTACTGTGAGTGGGCTGGAAGGGGACAGGAATGAGTCAGGTCTACCATGAGCTGACCATGCTCTGACCATGCGCGTTCACATGAGAGGAGCTCTGTTCCATCGCACATCTGAAGTCAATGGAATCTCCGGTGGAACGTTAATGTAGATTTATGTAAAAAAATCCTAAAGATTGATTCAGTACATCGTTTGACATGTTTATACTGACTGTTACGGAACTTTTGACATTTCGTCTGCTTTTTAGTGACGCGCTCCTGACTTTGGATTTGTTTACCAAACACGCTAACAAAAATAGCTATTTGGACATAAATGATGGACATTACCGAACAAAAACAACATTTCTTGTGGAAGTGGGAGTCCTGGGAGTGCATTCTGACGAAGAATCAGCAAGTGTAAGTGAAGATTTATAATGCTATTTATTGGTTTGTTGACTGCACAATTTGGCGGGTAACTGTATGCTTCCTTTTGGGCTGAACGCTGTTCTCAGATTATTGATATTGTGCTTTTGCCGTAAAGCTTTTTGAAATCTGACACAGCGGTTGCATTAAAACCTTTTTCAATAGGGGGCGCCTGTTTCACTTTGTAAAAAATCGTTCCAAATTAAACTGGCCTCGTACTCAATTCTTGCTCGTACAATATTGCATATTATTATTACTATTGGATAGAAAAACACTCTCTAGTTTCTAAAACCGTTTGAATTTAATCTGTGAACTAAAACAGAACTCATTTTGCAGCAAACTTCCTGTCAGGAACTGAAAAATCTGAAATCGGGGGCTCTGTTCCAGGGCAATCCTATTAATTTGCATGAAATCTATGGGTCTACATGCACTGCATTCGCCTTCCACTAGATGTCAATAGACAGTGAGAGGTGGAATGGGGTGTAGGCCGAATAAGACCTCTTGGAATGACGAGACCAGTCTTTTKACCGTTCAGCTTGACGCGAGAAGGACCTCTGGATTGCGTTCTGAAAAGCTTTCGTTATAGACGTTAGATATCTCCGGCTCTGATTTTATTTGATATATGTGTTAACATCATAAACTAGTTATTTTAAACCGACTTATATCAGTTTATATCAGTTTATTGCGATTTTCGGTATTTTCTTTGTTTTGCGTTATGGTGAGTTGGACACTCCTGCGCCACATGGCTAGCTTTGTTAGCTATTTCGACAGATGAAGACGACATTCTACAACCGAACAACGATTATTCTGGACAAAGGACACCTTGTACAAGATTCTGATGGAAGCTCATCAAATAGTAGGAACCATTTATGATGTTATTTCGTATTTCTGTCAAATGTTTAGACGTATATTCCGCCCTGATTTTGGGCGCTGTCTCGCTATAACGTAAGCTGTATGTCGTACTAAAGTTATTTAAAAAAAATCTAACACAGCGGTTGCATTAAGAACTAGTGTATCTTTAATTTGCTGTCCAACATGTATTTTTTAGTAAAGTTTATGATTAGTTATTTGATTAGATTAGGTGCCTCTCCAAGATTTGATTTCTCCGGACAATATTTCAGCATTTTGACTACGTATTCACATTGTAAAACCACGATTTGTGCCGCTAAATATGCACATTTTCGAACAAACCATATATGTATTGTGTAATATGATGTTATAGGACTGTCATCTGATGAAGTTTGTGAAGGTTAGTGAAATAATGTATATCTTTTGCTGGTTTATTCGCTATCGCTAACGTTGCGTTGAATGAATGCGGTTGTGTGGTAGGCTATTGTAGTAAGCTAATATAATGCTATATTGTGTTTTCGCTGTAAAAAAATAAAACATCTGAAATATTGGCTGGATTCACAAGATGTTTGTCTTTCATTTGCTGTACACCATGTATTTTCCATAAATGTTTTATGATGAGTATTTAGGTATTTCACGTTGGTCTCTGTAGTTATTCTAGCTGCTTTGGTGAGATTTGTGATGTGGCTGCAATGTAAAACTATGATTTATACCTGAAATATGCACATTTTTCGAACAAAACATATGCTATACAATAAATATGTTATAAGACTGTCATCTGATGAAGTTGTTTCTTGGTTAGTGACTATTTATATCTTTATTTGGTCGAATTTGTGATAGCTACCTATGCGGTAAAGAAATMGTGAAAATATGCGGTTGAGTCTTTTGCTATCGTGGTTAGCTAATAGAAATACATATTGTGTTTTCGCTGTAAAACATTTTAAAAATCGGAAATGATGGCTGGATTCACAAGATGTGTATCTTTCATCTGGTGTCTTGGACTTGTGATTTCATGATATTTAGATGCTAGTATTTACTTGTGGCGCTATGCTAGGCTATGCTAGTCAGCATTTTTACTGATGAGGGTGCTCCCAGATCCGGGATTGTGACCAAGTAGAACAAGTGCATCTTGAATTCTATGTAAAACATGTATGTTTCATCAAAGTTTATGATGAGTATTTATGTTATTTGACGTGGCTCTGCAATTTCTCTGGATATTTTGGAGGCATTTCTGAACATGGCGCCAATGTAAACTGAGGTTTTTGGATATAAATATGAACTTTATCGAACAAAACATATATGTATTGTGTAACATGAAATCCAATGAGTGTCATCTGATGAAGATCATCAAAGGTTAGTGATTCATTTTATCTCTATTTCTGCTTTTTGTGACTCCTCTCTTTGGCTGGAAAAATGGCTGTGTTTTTCTGTGATTTTGCGGTGACCTAAAATAATCGTTTGTGGTGCTTTCACTGTAAAGCCTTTTTGAAATCGGACACTGTGGTGGGATTAACAAGAAGTGTATCTTTAAAATGGCGTGAAATACTTGTATGCTTGAGGAATTTTAATTATGAGATTTCTGTTGTTCTGAATTTGGCGCCCTGCACTTTCACTGGCTGTTGTCATATCGATCCCGTTAACGGGATTGCAGCCATAAGAAGTTTTAAAGACATGTTAAAACCATACATTCATAATATTTGTACATTTTAAAACAATACATGACGTTTCAAAAAGTCCCGTAATGCAATTACATTGAGCATTAACACAAGGCTGTGAATAGTGTAGATTGTCCCTGAGCTTGCGGACAAATAGTTATTTCCTCTCTTCTTGCTGGAGGTACTGCATGTTGGTTCCAAGCTTAAAAGTCACAACAAAGAAAGTTAGCAGGACTGTTAGGAAATTTCTTTGTCACACAATCTGCGCCAGAAACTCTAAATGGGGAAATGGGAAACTCCATTAAATTCATATTATTATATTCCTCTTTCGTTTACAAATTTCATGACGTGATTATGAGACATGGCTGTATCTAGCGGGATTTGGAATTAGCTGAGCCTGCTAGCTTGCAAAAGTTTGGCTAGCTAGCAATTGCTGTGAAGTCACCAAAGTTATTTTAAGTAACAATTGAGGTAGCTACATTATGTAATCTAACTCAACACTTAACTGCTAAAAACTCATTTAAATTCAAATAAATAAAGGTAACTTACTTGTTTTTCGTTGTCCAGTGGCAGCACAAGTGGGGCATTTAGTTTGCGAACATGATCAGCGTCTCGTCAGCAACACTAAAAAAGTAATTCTGGGTCACGGAATTTCGGGAAATGTTCAAAATAAAAATCCCCCACATAATATTAGAAAAGTGTCAATAACCATTCAAAATCATTGTCTAAACATTAACAATGATTCTTGTTTGTTCATATTAAACTGACATTTGCATTATGTGTGTTTTAAAACATGTTCCAAGGTCAAATGCATGGCCCCAATGTGAATCACTGTATATGGAATACAGTGGCAAGAAAAAGTATGTGAACCCTTTAGAAAAAAACAGGATTTCTGCATAAATTGGTCATCAAATTTGATATGTTCTTCATCTAGGTCACAACAATAGACAAACACAGTCTGGTTAAACTAATAACACACAAATAATTATACGTTGTCATGTGTTTATTGAACACATTGTGTAAACATTCACAGTGCAGGTTGGAAAAATTATGTGAACCCTTGGATTTAATAAATGGTTGACCCTCCTTTGGCAGCAATAACTTCAACCAAACATTTTCTGTAGTTACAGATCAGACCAGCACAACAGTCAGGAGTAATTTAGGACCAATCCTCTTTACAAAACTATTTCAGTTCAGCAGTATTCTTGGGATGTTTGGTGTGAACTGCTCTCTTGAGGTCATGCCACATCATATCAATCGGGTTGAAGTCAGGACTCTGACTGCGCCACTCTAGAGGGCGTATTTTCTTCTGTTGAAGCCATTCTGTTGTTGATTTACTTATTTGTTTTGGGTCATTGTCCTGTTGCATCACCCAACTTCTGTTGAACTTCAATTGGCGGACAGATAGCCTAACATTCTCCTGCAAAATATCTTGATAAACTTGGGAATTCATTTTTCCGTCGATGGTAGCAAGCTGTCCAGGCCCTGAGGCAGCAAAGCAGCCCCAAACCATGATGCTCCCTCCACGATACTTTACATTTGGGATGAGGTTTTGATGTTGGTGTGCTGTGAGTTCCTTCCAAACAACTCAACTGTAGTTTCATCTGTCCACAGAATATTTTGCCAGTAGCTATTTGGAACATCCAGGTGCACTATTGCAAACTTCAGATGTGCAGCAATGGGTTTTTTGGACAGTAGTGACTTCTTCCGTGGTGTCATCCCATGAGCACCATTCTTGTTTAATGTTTTACGTATCGTAGACTCGTCAACAGAGACGTTAGCATGTTCCAGAGATTTCTGCAAGTCTTTAGCTGACACTCTAGGATTCTTGTTAACCTCATTGAGCATTCTGCGATGTACTCTTGCYGTCATCTTTGCAGGACGGCCACTCGTAGGGAGAGTAGCAACAGTGCTGAACTATAGACAATTTGTTTTACCATGGATTGATGCACATCATTCCTTTTAGAGATACTTTTTGTAACCCTTTCCAGCTTTATGCAACTCAACAATTCTTAATCATAGGTCTTCTGAGATCTCTTTTGTTCGAGGCATGGTTCACATCAGGCAATGCTTCTTGTGAATAGTAAACTCAAATTTTGTGAGTGTTATTTATAGGGCTCCAATCTCGTCTCATTGATTGGACTCCAGATTAGCTGACTCCTCGCTCCAATTAGCTTTTGGAGAAGTCATTAGCCTAGGGTTTCACATACTTTTTCCAACTTACACTGTGAATGTTTAAATGATGTATTTAATATAGACAATAAAAATACAATAATTTGTGTGTCATTAGTTTAAGCACACTATGTTTGTTTATTGTTTTMWWYTTGATGAAGATCAGATCAAATTTGATGACAAATTTATGCAGAAATCCAGGTAATTCCAAAGGGTTCACATACTTTTTCTTGCCACTGTATTGGCAAAGAGCAAGAAATATTCTGGGTGCCGTGGTAAACGTATTGTAGGGAATACTCAGTAGGGTCTGTAGAATGTAAATATGGTGTTATTTCATGGGGCTCTGAATAATGTTGCTGGCATTTCACTCCACCCATTCCGTCTGCGGCCAAATTACTACACTACCGAAAGCCCGCTAACCAAATAACAGTACAGGATATGCTCACTGAATTAAATGGCAACTACACTTTCCCAGACCTCAAAATTCATCCCTTGTTGTGGTTTAAGTATTGTTGTGAACACAGAAAATACAATTTAGTTGTTTTTCTATGTTAAACATGGGGAACACCAGAAAGAAATGGGGGAAATCCGAAACCTGGAAAAACAAAACCCAGAAAAAACAAGCAGGCAAATAATTTAAACAGATTTTAGAGTTTGTGTCATCCTGCATGGAAGTTTTGGGGGAAATTAATCCATGCTTTTGTTACTTCTAGGTGACACTATTGCAATGCTCTACTAAATAAACTTCAGTTAGTGCTAAATACGGCTGCTAGAATCCTGACTAGAACCAAAACCATTTTTTWAAATCATATTACTCCAGTGCTAGCCTCCCTACACTGGCTTCCTGTTAAGGCAAGGGCTGATTTCAAGGTTTTACTGCTAACCTACAAAGCGTTACATGGGCTTGCTCCTACCTATCTTTCCGATTTGGTCCTGCCGTACATACCTACACGTACGCTACGGTCACAAGACGCAGGCCTCCTAATTGTCCCTAGAATTTCTAAGCAAACAGCTGGAGGCGGGGCTTTCTCCTATAGAGCTCAATTTTTATGGAATGGTCTGCCTATCCATGTGAGAGACGCAGACTCGATCTCAACCTTTAAGTCTTTACTGAAGACTCATCTCTTCAGTGGGTCATATGATTGAGTGTAGTCTGGCCCACTTGTTGCACCCTGGACAACTACTGTGATTATTATTATTTGACCATGCTGGTCATTTATGAACATTTGAACATCTTGGCCATGTTCTGTTATAATCTCCACCTGGCACAGCCAGAAGAGAACTGGCCACCCCTCAAGGTTTCTTCCTAGGTTTTGGCCTTTCTAGGGAGTTTATTCTAGCCACCGTGCTTCTACACCTGCATTGCTTGCTGTTTGGGGTTTTAGGCTGGGTTTCTGTACAGCACTTTGAGATATCAGCTGATGTAAGAAGGGCTATATAAATACATTTGATTTGATTTGAGGTCAGGTCCGATATTGACTATGCACCCAAAGGGGAAAGAGGTTGGGACATCCTAGAAATGTTTTAGTGAAATATAATATATACAATTTAGCAGATACTTTTATCCAAAATGACTTACAGTCATGAGTGAATACATTTTTACGTATGGGTGGTCCCAATATCCTGCCATTGCAATGCTCTACCAAGATGCATGGGTTATAAATGCTTTGTGAAGCCTCAATTTAATATGATTTATATGGCCTTTACTAAGCAGTGCTTATGCCACCCTTTCTATAGCACAGGTTTATGTCATATTTGACATGGGTGGTTATGTCACACAGTTATTCCACATTTATGAAGCCTTTATAAGCTGCACGTCATTTAAAGCGAGACCCACGCTTCCATTCATTCACTTCCTCTGTTCCTTCTCTATCATATTGAGGAAGCTACTGAATATCAAAAGTGTACTCCAGCTTGTGAAGTAAAATAAAAAAGTATATTATTTTTACTGTGAAAGTAATGAATGGTATCAAAAAGAAAAAATGAGATGTTTCAGCATCATGGATAGCGTCACTAATATAATGCAGCATTTCAGCTTCATGGACCGCTCCCCTAACACAGTGCTGCGTTTAAGCACCATGGACAGAGTACCTAACAAAGTGCACTATTTCAGCACTATGGACCCTGCCTCTGTGTGAACAAGCCGATTCAGCACTTGAGAATTAGGATATTCGGAATGGAAGGGGACACAAAAGTTTCATGGTTAGATATATACAGTGCTCTACTTAGATAAAGTACAACACGTCTGTCATGTAACGACATCACTGGCCATTCAATCATCAGTAATACCTTTTGCATAGAATTGCTCTGTAAAGAAATCAACATGGACAACATCCTTTCGTTTGACTGCACTATCAAAGTCGTCAGATCCTGTCAGTCCATGTACAGAGCTGATTAGCGTGGAAGGGCATGTATAGGCATTGATGCTTACAAACATATGTTTATATATAGACACAGCCTAATGTAAACACATCACAACATATTCCTTACCACCATCCAAGCATGAAGGTAGACTGACCTAGACACTGCTGAGAATTACACATGGCCACCAGAGAGCCATTTAAGAATAGAAATCTCACCGCTCAAGTGAATAGCATCAATGACAACTATCCCTCCTCGGTAAATGGACCTCAACACTCAACGTGCTAGTGAGGAGCTAATAGTTTCAATGGGCATGATTGAGCCACGGTTCAGCCAGGCAGATTGTTTTATAGCACATGAACAACAACCCGTTGAAATCGATTCAGATTACCACACTGCATTCATCATCATTATTACCGCGACCTTAGCAAGGTTGGTTTTAGCAGCGTGGTCATTTGAAATGACTGAAAGTATATAAGACATTGTTAGCATGGTCTATCTTAGTAATGGTGCCATTAAGAATGAATGAATGAATGGCGCTAACGCACTGATAGCATGTTGTATTATATGATGATGATTTTGCCATGTGGAGAGATCATTCATAAATGTATTACATAGTCTCATTGCTGACATGAATAGAGTCTGTACATTTTATATTCTGCCTGTCAATTCAATATCCTGTCCCTGAACAACATACTAAAAATAAAAGCAGTTCTAGTACAAATGTGTGTTGGAGACATCAAGGCCTCTAGCGAAGCTTGCCCCATAAAAACAAATTACCAGTTGTATACCCAATTAAACTGGACGCTAAGTTGGGGCTTAGAAATACTCATACAGCGTTTTCCATTCTGACAGTGAAAGGAAACATGATGTGTTAGCTGAGGTTGCACATCCTCAGACTGTGTTGAAATTCAATTTTGTTAAAACCATTTACATTTATTCAATCGTGCTGTATTCTTTGGTTCAATAGCCAGAAATCGTATTGTAGTACTATTTTTACCTTGCCTTCTTTCATCGCAGAGCTTAATAATAATATATCGTATTAATGTATTAACAATGCCATATACAGTTCTGCAGTGATGAATCACCTGTTTTCAGAAATAAACTGTAAATATTTCAAAATCCATGCGGAACAAATCAATTTAACAAAATTGGTCCCTTTGGATGGCTGCGACATGGCTTTTATTTCTAATTGATGCTTAAATTCCCCATAGTTGTGGAGCATTGTTGTCTTGAACATGTGTGAGAGTGTATACTTTGGAGGCCAGGATGAAAACAATTATTTAACCTATCCGGTGTATTTATTCTGTGTCCCAGATTAGTGGATTTAGAAGTGGTGTAACACACAATCTCCCTGGACCCCTTCTACAATTTTACAAGCAGAAACTGTCAAGCTAAAATTGTCCATCAACTAATACTGGGAGGGGGGGGGGGGCTGAGTCACTCACTAACTCACTGAGCACATAGACAGCATTATTACAGAGAGCAGAAGACTGACAGGAAAAATATAGAACTATTAACTCCAAGAAAATAAACTACATGGGTAGAACTACTGCGATAGTATCACTGGGCCTCTGTTCATCCCTCTATGGACCAGTGACACTAACACCAGCCTGAAACCACGGACTGAAACGGGTAGGAGAAGATGAGAGGGAAGATGAGCTGAAAAACATGGGCAGTTAGAGAGTGTCATGAGAGATTTTGTCACTCACGACGACTGGAGTCAAAGCGTAGGTGGATGCTTCCTGTCAGCCTCAAAGGACAGAACAGACTCAGAGCAGCCAAGTGTGTTGAGACTGCTGGTCCTCACAAGGTTGTCAGGGATCCTCAGAGGTAGATAGCTCACATTCGACTAATGCTGCATTAAGCACTAATGGTACATTCCCATGTGGATACTATGTGATGGCCGCCATGTACTCTGGGCGGGAAAGGAATTGTGACTGTATGTATTGGAGATGATGATCTGAAATGTAACGTTATGACTATTACTACTGTTCCCTGAGAAAGGGAAACGAGGTACAAATCAACTATGGGGAGTTTCACTCACTCGATTGAAGAACTAGAATCACGCCTGACATGCCAATGAAATCCATATTTCGCTGGAAGCCCTGCCTTGCACCTGAGGCTCGAATTCATTCCTTCACCAAGCCCAAAACCTGGAGGCACAGGGATAAACAGGTGTTGTACCTAATTTCTCTCCTTCAGGGATAGGTAGTTATAGTCATAATGTTACATTCCGTTTCAGTCATTACTCTCAGTACAACACAACTATGGGGAATTGGAATCCTGCCCCAAGCCAACCCCAATGGATACTAAATGAAATGGCCCATGGCAGACCACCCAGACCTCCACCCAATAAGATGCAATAGTCTGGGTATTGCGCACACTGCACGCTGCAGTGTCTCAGCACTGGGAGCAGTGACATCCAAGTGATAAAACCTCACAAAATGTGTGGCGATGCCAAACTCGCAGCAGCACAAATATCCCCTACAGTCAACCATTTAAAATTTGCCCAAGATACTTCCAGTCCCCTGGTGGAGTGGGCATGTACACCACTAGGTAACCCTTGCCCCCTTGCCACTATATGCCAGAGAGATAGCCTCCACAATCCAGTGGGAGAGATGCTGCTTAGAGAGGGCCCTGCCGCAAGCTGGATTAGCAAAACAGACAAGCTGGTCACACGACCGGGTATCCCAGATCCGTTCAATGTATGTGCGTAAAACTTGTACTGGACAGAGGGCATGCAATCGCAGTTGCTTCTCAGAAGCAAATGGAGGAGGTGAAAAGGGAAATAGCTCAAAGTTAGAATACAGTAATTACCTGTGGAGCAAAGGCCGCAGTAGGACACAACTTCATCTTAGAGTTGTCAGGGGCGAATTGAGTGAAGGAATGCTGTAAGGCACGGAGATCCCCAATGTGTTTAGCTGAGATCAAAGCCACACACAAGAAGGTTTTGTAGGAGACAATCATCAGATCCACAGACTCCAGGTGTTCAAAAGGGAGCCTCACACAGAGCATCCAAAACCAACCCTTTAAAATCACGTACATTTTATTTGTCACAAGCTCCACATACAACAGGTGAAGACATTACAGTGAAATGCTTACTTAAGAGCTCTTAACCAACAATTCAGTTTTAAGAAAAAAAAGTGTTAAAAGGTATTTTCTAAAATAAAGTGAAGTAAAAAATAAATAAATAAAAATAGAAAAAGAGTGATATGGAGCGGTTGTCATTTAGGCAGGTTACCTTGGTGTTCTTGGGAAAAGGAACTATGGAGGTCTGCTTGAAASATGTTGGTATTACAGACTCGGTCAGGGACATGGTTGAAAATGTCAGTGAAGACACACTTGCCAGCGCATGCTTGGAGTACACGTCCTGGTAATCCTTCTAGCTGTGAATGTTGACCTGTTTTAAGGTCTTACTCACATCGGCTACGGAGAGCGTGATCACACAGTCGTTGGGAACAGCTGATGCTCTCATGCATGCTTCAGTGTTGCTTGCCTCGAAGTGAGCATAGAAGTTATTTAGCTCATCTGGTAGGCTCGTGTCACTGGGCAGCTCGCGGCTGTGCTTCCTTTTGTAGTCCGTAATAGTTTGAAACCCCTGCCACATCTGATGAGCGTCAGAGCCAGTGTAGTACGATTCAATATTAGTCCTATATTGATGCTTTCCCTGTTTGATAGTTRGTCAGTGCATAGCGGGATTTATTATAAGCGTCCGGGTTAGAAAAAAGAAAAAAGCTCCTTGAAAGCGGCAGCTCTACCCTTTAACTCAGTGTGGATGTTGCTTGTAATCCATAGCTTCTAGTTGGGGTATGTACGTACGGTCACTGTCGGGACGATGTCATTAATGCACTTATTGATGACGCCAGTGACTGTACTCCTCAATGCCATCGGAAGAATCCCGGAACATATTCCAGTCTGTGCTAGCAAAGCAGTCCTTTAGTTTAGCATCTGCGCCATCTGACCACTTCCTTATTAGGCGAGTTACTGGTACGTCCTGCTTTAGTTTTTGCTGGTAAGCAGAAATTAGGAGGATAGAGTTATGGTTAGATTTGCCAAATGAAGGGCGAGGGAACTGTGGAATTCCCAAGTGGCTGGGACTACAGGCAATCACGGACTACAAAAGGAAAACCAGCCACGTCACGGACACCGACATCTTGCTCCCGGAAAAGCTAAACACGTCTTTGCCCGCTTGAGGATAACACAGTGCCACCAACGCAGCCAGCTAACAAGGACTGTGGGCTCTCCTTCTCCATGGTCGACGTGAGTAACACATTTAAACGTGTTAACCCTCGCAAGGCTGTTGGCACAGATGCCATCCACAGAGCATGCACAGACCAGCTGGACATTTTCAATCTCTCCCTATCCCAGTCTGCTGTCCCCACATGCTTCAAGATGGCCACCATTGTTCCTGTACCCAAGAACGCAAATGTAACTGAACTAAATGACTATCGTCCCGTTGCACTCACTTCTGTGATCATGAAGTGCTTTGAGAGACTAGTCAAGGATCATATCATCTCCACCTTATCTGACACCCTAGACCCACTTCAATTTGCTTACTGTCCCAATAGGTCCACAGACGATGCAATCACCAGCTCACTGCACACTGCCCTATCCCATCTGGACAAGAGGAATACGTATGTATGAATAATGTTCATTGCCTATAGCTCAGCATTCAACACCATAGTACCCTCCAAGCTCATCATTAAGCTCGAGGCCCTGGGTCTGAACCCAGCCCTGAGCAACTGGGTCCTGGACTTCCTGATGATCCGCCCCCAGGTGGTGAAGGTAAGGAACAACATCTCCCCTTCGCTGATCCTCATCATTGGGGCCCCACAATGGTGCGTGCTCAGCCCCCTCCTGTACTCCCTGTTCACCCATGTCCATGCATGCCTCCAACTCAATCATCAAGTTCGCAGACGACACAACAGTGGTAGGCTTGATTACCAACAATGACGAGACAGCCTACAGGGAGGAGGTTACGGCTCTGGGAGTGTGGTGTCAGGAAAATAACATCTCACTCAACGTCAACAAAACAAAGGAGATGATCGTGGAATTTAGGAAACAGCAGAGGGAGTACCCACCTATCCACATCAACGGGACAGCAGTGGAGAAGGTGGAACGTTTTAAGTTCCTCGGCGTACATATCATTGACAAACTGAAATGGTCCACCCACACAGACAGTGTGGCAAAGAAGTCGCAACAGCGCCTCTTCAACCTCAGGAGGCTGAAGAAATTTGGCTTGACACCTAAACCCCTCACAAAGTGTTACAGATGCACAATTGAGAGCGTCCTGTTGGGCTGTATCACCACCTGGTACTGCAACTGCACCGCCCACAAGCGCAGGGCTCTCCAGAGGGTGGTGTGGTCTGCACAACGCATCACCGGTGGCAAACTATCTACCCTCCAGGACACCTACAGCACCCGATGTCACAGGAAGGCCAAACATATCATCAAGGACAACAACCACCCAAGCCACTGCCTGTTTACCCCACTACCATCCAGAAGGCGAGGTCAGTACAGGTGCATCAACGCTGGGACAGAGAGACTAAAAAACAACTACAGTGCAATACTACAGTAAATTCCACAAAAACACTACAGTGAAGAGTATAGTATATTACAGTCATGTCCGCAACACTACACTAAATACTACAGTATACTACAGTCAAATTCACAAAAACATTACAGTAAATACTGCAGAATACTACAGTCATGGCTGCAAAAATACTAGTGTATACTTCAGTCATGCCCACAAAAACACTACAGTGTATACTACAGTCAGAGCCGCAAAAACACTACAGTGAACACTAGAGTATACGACAGTAAAGTCTGCAAAAACACTACAGTGAATACTACAGTATTTAGACCATAGTATACTATAGTATTTTTTTCATGTGGGTTAGCTGTAACATCCTTGATGTTTGATCTAGGACCACAATTGATTTTGTACTTGTTTTAATATTCTTGAAAAATTCTCTTCACATAAATAGTAATATGAAATCAATCAATCATGTGATACTACAGTGTGGGGTATAGTATTCTACAGTATACTACAAAAGTAAATATAGTAGTACGCACTACACGGCCAAGGTGGAACATCAGAGGAAATCCCTGGCATGAGCTCCCCAAGTACAGCACATTCAAATCAAAAGAGCATCGACAAAGTTAGCAGTAAAGCTAGCTGGCAGTCCAATCGATCTAAAAATTCTAAAGTAAGCACCACTTGATCGAGGGATACTACAGTCTGTAGCATAGTATTCTACGGTATACTACAAAATGCAAAAGTAAGTATTACACATGATCAAGGGATAGTACAGTGTGTAGTATAGTTTTCTACAGTATAATACAAATGTCTATAGTAAGCACTACACTATCGAGGGATACTACAGCGTGGAGTATTGGATTCAACAGTATACAACAGTTTACTAGAGAATTAAACTATAGTATTTTTTATGTGGGCATGTATAGTACAGTAATGAACCTTCACACAAGACAGGGTCTATGAGGCTTGCTATCTAACTAGTAAACACTGAAGAATGAAGATTAGACCAAATGTACTTCCTTTGTTATGCCTACTGTTTGCCTTACAGTTATCCCTCCATCATTAGATAGATGACAGTAATGGTCAAGTTTGAATGAAGCTGAAGACAACTGTCAAGTCAGGACGTTTCAGAGCTAGACAGTCATATATACTGAATCATGGTGTAGGAGTGTGTATGTGTCTTTGTAAACCACATTGTCTGAGTAAGTGATGTCACCACTTGCATACAAACCCACTACTGTCTCTTGTCACTGTCACTCATCCAAGCAGTTAAATGAGCTGATCACTAAGTGTTCATGGTCTACGGCCAGTAATAATACAAACACCAATCTRTCAGAGACAAGCCAGCAACTCACATACTTACTCACTACATACACACCTGTCAATCCCTCACTAGCTAATTACAGATAGACCTTCTCTTCCTCTACTTTAAGCAGGTATTCATTCACTGACCTTCTGGTCACCAACATATCTCCCTTATGAATATCACAGAGATTTAAGAATAGTTATGGCCCTCATAGCATCTGAGAGACTAGCCTTACATCAGTGTTGAACCACTGTGTCAACCCTCGCTGGCTCATCTCTATCTATTCCCCAGAGCTAAACATCCTAGAAGCAGGTGTGGGAATAGAAGACAGTTCACCACAGAAAGCTCATTCTACAAATGTCATTTTCAGCGGGTGGATGGATAGCTGGTCATCAGCGTCATGACGGTTTAAGCTTGCTGTTGCATGTGCCTCCAGCATGTAAGTATGTGCTGGCCTCAGCTGGCCTGTGGTTTGGTGGTTGGTGCAGGGGTTATAATGAGATGTGTGCAGCGGTCATGCTCTACTGCCGCTTCCCCCATTCAGTTAGTCTCTCATCAGATTAATTTAAGTTAACAGAGTAGCGAGGGAGGGAGGGATGGAGGGGGTTCCACTTGGCAATCCCAGTCACCCAAGGGTAAAAGTGACTTCCTTAACTATTTTAATAAAGTGGGACATTTTAATCAGGTACTGTAGCTTGTTCTGCTGCAGAAGCAGCAAGTGTTGGCTAATTAGATCCTTTTCCATCTCTGGGAGCTCTAACCACGTCGACGTTGTGGCTGCAGTGGAAGGAGAGGGATGCCGGGTGGACTGAGGAATATCAAAATATCCCAAAATACTACAAAGTAGCCTTTATATTACCTTCCTGGGGTACAGATACTGTAATACAATAAGGGGTGTATGAGCAGGAAAATGGAACTCCATAAATTATCCAGAGCTTGAAAGAGACATGGTGGGAATATTAAATAGCCTACTGCTATTCAGTCCAAGAAGGAGATTGAAAAGGAGGAATAATTTTTAGCACTTGATTCATTATCAACCACTTTGTGGACAGATAGAGTTTTGTGGTTGTCTATTCTGTGTGTCTTGGTGAGGTAGAGATTTCTCTGATGAACTAAGGATAAATACAGTGTTTATTGATTTATGTGCAATGTATTTCCAAATAAACATCTCTCATGACACTGGCTATACAATTATATCACAATTCTTTATGAATCAATTGATTGCAGGATATATCTCCATAAAACAAGGCTGAAGAACAGTTAAACCAGATAAGAAAAGAGGACAATATTTTATTTTCGATGAGATGGATAAAGCTGACTGCATTTTTTTAGGAACTTTCATAATCAGGGAGACTTTCTCGGTGATCTGACCAGTTCTAAGAAAAGATAGCTTTCAACTTCTCTCACCAGCCTGAGCACAGACCTCGCACCAACATCCCCACTTCACCACCCCAACACAAACACACATGAATGCAAGCACACACACAGTGGAGGTCAACTGCAGATTGCGCTATCAGGAGTGGAGGAAAGGGGAGTTGGTATATTTATAGAGCTAAAGAAAGAGATGGAGCACACTGTAAACCTCAAGGCATTTTTAACTCAAATACTTCTAGTAAGTTGTACTCTAAATCAATTAAAAGTCATTATTACTTCAAATGTGTATGTGGTATTGACTAAAAACTAAATGAGAAGTCACACCAACATTTTTTTTAAAGCTAAGATAAATAATTGAATTATTTTTAGTATCTGTTTTTTTGCATGTACATTGAGAGATTGATTGACTACACGTTATGCTACACAAAGATATGTTTTTTTTCTAAACTAATCCAATCACTGAATGTTTGCACCTGTCACTGAAATGGTTGTTCCAGTTTAAATGGCTTAGAATCCCACTGATCTTAACACTGGCAAGCATTATGAATGCATGTTGCGGGTGAATACAAATGTCAACTGTTTGATAGCCTAACGCTGGCTAGATTGCAATAGGATTTACACATCACTTTGCAAGCCAGCATAATGTGATTAACAGGTAGGGTTGCAAAATTCTGGTCAATTTCCCAGGTTTCACAGTTTGGAAAATTACTGGGGATTTTGGGGGGGAATTCTAGAATTTTGCAACCTATAATGGTAACCTCGATGTGACCTGTGTACTATGAGTTTCAGGCCACTGTAAAATGCCTTATGATATATGTGTCACGTCCTGACCATATTTCTTATGTGTGTTGCTTGTTTTAGTGTTGGTCAGGACGTGAGCTGGGTGGGCATTCTATGTTGTGTGTCTAGTTTGTCTGTTTCTGTGTTCAGCCTAATATGGTTCTCAATCAGAGGCAGCTGTCAATCGTTGTCCCTGATTGAGAATCATATATAGGTGGCTTGTTTTGTGTTGGGGATTGTGGGTGGTTGTCTTCTGTCTTTGTGTTCTGCACCAGATAGGACTGTTTCGGTTTTCACATTTCTTGTTTTGTTGTTTGTAGTGTTCATATATATTCTTTATTAAATCATGTTGAACACTAGCCGCGCTGCATTTTGGTCCCTGTCTCTTATACACATCTAGATGTGTATAAGAGACAGGTCCTGAGCTGTCTCATCAATTATGTGGGGACCTTGGTGAGGATTCCTAGGTCAAGGTCGGGGGCGAGGGTCGCCACTCAAAGGACGCTAAGGAGGGGGACAAAGACAATGGTGGAGTGGTGTCCTCGTCCTGCGCCGGAGCCGCCACCGCGGACAGATGCCCACCCAGACCCTCCCCTTGAGGTTTAGGGGTGCGTTCGGAGTCCGCACCTCAGGAGGGGGGTACTGTCACGTCCTGACCATAGTTCTTATGTGTGTTGCTTGTTTTAGTGTTGGTCAGGACGTGAGCTGGGTGGGCATTCTATGTTGTGTGTCCAGTTTGTCTGTTTCTGTGTTCAGCCTAATATGGTTCTCAGAGGCAGCTGTCAATCGTTGTCCCTGATTGAGAATCATATATAGGTGGCTTGTTTTGTGTTGGGGATTGTGGGTGGTTGTCTTCTGTCTTTGTGTTCTGCACCAGATAGGACTGTTTCGGTTTTCACATTTCTTGTTTTGTTGTTTGTAGTGTTCATATATATTCTTTATTAAATCATGTTGAACACTAGCCGCGCTGCATTTTGGTCCTCTCCTTCACCCCAGGAAGAAAGCCGTTACAATATGTAATGCTTCAATTTTATTGATAATATTCACCTTGGAACTCACTTGGTGAAGGCCACAGGACTGAAAATGAATGAATTCAACAGCCATGTCTCTGTCACTAACAAATACAGTCATGGGTGGTAACTCCACAATTCAGTCGAAAAGGAAGGGCACACTGGGAAATTATTGGAGGCATGGCTTAGTGAAAATGTAAGTATACCTTATTAAAAAAAACTGCATTTGTGTACTCGTATGAAGGTAGTACTGCTCACTTCAGCTATTTACGTTTCTTAACTTTTTGGGGGGTATTCGGTTTCCTCAATGTTTGAGTAGACAGAACTATCCAGTTCTACAGTGCAAGAGGGAGAGAGAGGGGAGACTTTCATCTGAAAGAGTGAAGATTAATGTTGCCTTCAGAGTGGAGTGGGACTGGGAGTGCCAGCATTTCAATCCATCTTTGGCGGTGACTGCTCCATTTGGCCCCAGCCTCCTCTACCGTGGGGGAATGGGAAATGGAGGAAGACAGCCCAAAGAAGCAGCTCAGAGAGGCTAGTCACATAGTTTTTTCCACATTTTGTTACATTACAGCCTTATTTTAAAATGGATTAAATAGTTTTTTCCCTCATCAATCTACACACAATACCTCATAATGACAAAGCAAAAACTGTTTTTTATAAATTTTTGCACATGTATAAAGAAAATCTAAAACTAAAATGTACATAAGTGTATATAGACCCTTTACAGAGTACTTTTTTGAAGCARCTTTGGCAGCGATTACAGCCTCGAGTCTTCTTGGGTATGACGCTACAAGCTTGGCAAACCTGTATATGGGGAGTTGCTCCCATTCATCTCTGCAGATCCTCTCAAGCTCTGCCAGGTTGGATGGGAAGCTTTGCTGCACAGCTATTTTCAGGTCTCTCCAGAGATGTTCGATCAGGTTCAAGTCTGGGCTCTGGCTGGGCCACTCAAGGACATTCATAGACTTATCCCGAAGCCACTTCTGTGTTTTCTTGGCTGTGGGCTTAGGGTTGTTATGTTGGAAGGTGAACCTTTGTCCCAGTCTAAGGTCCTGAGTGCTCTGGAGCATGTTTTCATCAAGGACCTCTCTGTACTTTGCGCCGTTCATCTTTGCCTTGATCATGACTAGTCATGTGCCTTTTACTGATGATTGGCTTCTGTCTGGTCACTCTATCACAAAGGCCTGCTTGGTGGAGTGCTGGAGAGATGGTTGTCCTTCTGGAAGTTTCTCCCATCTCCACACAGAAACTCTGGAGCTCTGCCAGCGTGACCATCTGGTTTTTGGTCACCTCCCTGACCAAGGCTCTTCTCCCTCCATTTCTCAGTTTGGCCGGGGTGGCCAGCTCTAGGAAGAGTCTTGGTGGTTCCAAACTTATTCCATTTAAGAAAGATGTTCATTGTGTTCTGCAGAAATGTTTTGGTACCCTTCCCCAGATCTGTGCCACGACACATTCCTTTCTTGGAGCTCTACAGACAATTCCTTTGACCTCATGGCTTGGTCAACTGTGGGACCGTATATAGACAGGTGTGTGCCTTTCCAAATCATATCCAATTAATTGAATTCACCACAGGTGGCCTTCAATCAAGTTGTAGTAACATCTCAAGGATGATCAATGGAAACAGGATGCACCTGAGCTCAATTTTCAAGTCTCATAGCAAWGGGTCTGAATACTTATGTAAATAAGGTATTTCTGTTWTTCTTTTTAATAATTTGCTAAGATTAAAAACCTGTTTTCGCTTTGTCATTATGTGGTATTGTGTGTAGTATGATAATGACAAAAATGTATTTAATACATTTTAGAATAAGGCTGTAACATAACAAAATGTAGAAAAAGTAAAGGGGTCTGAATACATTACAAATGCACTGTAGACCTGATCACAATGTCTCTGCTGAGGGAGACCTTATCCGGGCTCTTATCGCTCCCCCTCTGGCCTCCCTTGGCCCGTACCAGCCCCAACTGGGCCCTGTGCAGATTAAAAGTCACAGCATTAGTGTTTCTTCTCCTCTCCTCCTCCCTCTTATCCCTCTACTTTCTTTCCATTTGTATTTCCCCTACTCTCTCTTCTTCCCTCACTCTTATCCATCTATACTGTTTCTGCATCTCCTTTCCTATTTCTTAGCCATTTCCCGCTCATATTTACATTTACTTCCTCTGAACTTGTCTCTCTCTTCTCATGTTAGCATGTCACACTGAATATTCCCATGCCAGACTGGGGGCCTGAGGGAGAGAAAGACAACCAAATATAAGACAGTTCCTCTCACTAATTATATTCCTGGTGTGAGGAAACCAACTGGGATCAGTACAACACTGTAGATTCGGCTTTAATAATATAAAGGCTTGAATAATAAAATAAAATAAATGCTTCCCTTGATATTAGATATAATTCCCTGTGCTGTTGGTCAGTTGAGAAACTTTCTGGGTCCCCGTTGTCAGGGTTCTTAAGACAACCCCGCTGTGTAGGTTAGGCATTACAGGTGGGGAAAATAGGTCTGTTTTTCTTTTGATCCCAGTTGAGCGCCCTTTTGGCACTGACCGTGGGTATTCCCCCAATACGCTCTTACCTGAGTGTCATAGATCATGTGATGCACTGGCATATGGACCATTGTGAGTGCAATCTGTGAGACATGAGAACCTGCAAGGACAAAAACAAAATGTTCCATGCCCCTTCCTTAGCTTGTCTTGTGCTCTCGTTTTGCCTTTGTCCTGTTTGTAGTTGTTGCACGACTGGCCTTACTCTGAATGACAACACCAGCGTTTTGATCCCTATTTATGAAGCTATTAATAAATAGCACATGAGTGGGGTGTACATTAACGTGTTATCAGCTCTTTAACCTCTCCCTGTCTCATTTATATTACCAAGCCGTGTGCACATGGCTCACTAACCCATTATTGTGGATTAATTAGGGAGCCACTGATGATTCCCCCATGGATACCACAAGAAAGGTGGCTCCAAATGAATTTAGAGAGAGAGAGAGAGAGATACCTGTGACTTGCGAGCACAAACAYCGTCAGATGGATATTTTTTATCAATCCATATCTCTTTGTTTATTTACATCCCTAAATCTATATCTGTCCCAATCATTCCATGTTTCCTTTGCGTGTCTTTCCATCCCTCTTTCACTTCACTGAGTGTGGAGGAGGAGATCGAGTTTAGGTCCAAATTGACTTCATCAATAAGGTGTCACCCAGTAAGAGATGCGATAAAAGGCCATTGGGTCAGCTAGTCTTCATGTCCTCCTACCAGGGTGAACTTTTTAGTTAATCTCAATGGATTACACACACACATGCACAAACCCACGCACAGACAAACTTGCACACACAGACACACACGCACGCACACATATTGTATGCACACAGGCACTTACACACACAAAGACAGACATGAATACTTCTGTTCCTTTTTGAGAAAGATCCATGTGAATTGAGACTGGTGGGAGAGGGAAACAAGATCAGCTTGCACTTCAAGAGGCCTTCAGCGACTTATGTAAACATATCAAAGTGAATCTCAAGGTGGAATTTAGTTATGTTTTTTGATAAATCAAGCTGATGAAAAGAGAAAGAAATAGAGAACAACATATCTCAAAAATATCTCTGACAAGCTGAATGTTAAATGGTGTTTAAAACCCAGTGCAATTACTGACAAGACAGTGCCATGTTAGACCGGGGTAACCTCCTACCTTATCATACTACAGCAGTTGGCACACACCATGAGATAGACTCCGGTAAAGGTGCTTGTCTATTCTTTGTCTACACTGTTTTCTTAATCTTGACATTCACACCGCAAAACAAGTTCTCAATATTGTATGGCAGTTGTGTTTCTGTTATGGATTCTCTTTATCTCTGACAACTTTGAACAACTTGTGTATGTATTCACAAAACAATGAGAAAATAAAGTGAAACAACATGCACATAGTCTTGTTGACAGTATTTCTAGTATCTCTAGACAATGTTCTAGTTTAGTGTCAGAGAAGCTTTGTAAAGTGTGATAGATTTGCCAGGCCAACATGTCAGCACGATGTAATGGTTATGTCCTCGATGGTGAAATGTCAGTTTCCTCCCTATGAGAAGTGTGAGAAATGTCAGATCTCATTCAAAGTCTTAGCAGAGGCCTAGCAACACTCTGTACGATTTTAATTGAGTCTATAAATAATTATTCTATAAAAATGAGTGTAATGTGCACACACTTACCTGCAGAATGCCACGGAGAAGGTTGAATTGACATCACAACGCAAGCCCCCGCCCAAGAAAACAGTCCCAGAAAACAAAAGAGAAAGAGAGAAAAAAGAAAGAGAAGAAAACGGTTAGGCAGAGTTAAGACCTGAGGAATGAATAATTGAAAGGTTTTACAGAAGACACACAAAGATGGTTCTTAAAATGGCATTTCATGAAAGAATCACCTCCAGGTGAATAATTAAGGGAGCTGAGGTTGTTGAGCAGTGCAGCGAGGTGGGTGGGGGTCTTGGTCTGCAGTGCCATGACTGTGTAGACTGCTTTAACTGACAGGGGTCAGGAGCAGGGGAGAGGTTTATGTAGTGTTCAAAAGCTCTGTTGTCTTAGCACATGGAAATTCGAAATATCACACATACACGACCGCAGGAGAGAAGAAGAATTTGGGATGCTAAACACTGTCTACCAGCTGCCAATACACATGTCTGACTGCCTGCTTCCCAAGAAAATAAGAGAAAACAGATTTGTCTTGCTCTTTATTCAAGGCTAATAGTTTTTGCCAGTCTTGTTCTGGGTGCTAGCATAGCACAGCAAAGCATAGTACTGCATTACAACCAGGATCAGCTGTAGGTATGTAAAACAGAGAATAGGTATGTACATTGTGTTGTGAGGATGATGATGGGTGAGTGTTTAGAAATGTTTTACATCCCAAAGGAGTATCAAACAGGACAGAGTAGCCTTGCACTATCATTTAGTTTACAAAGAGTAATGAGCTACTGTATGCCACACCAGATATGTTTAACCTAATCTGAAATGACAATAGGCAGGTTTCCAGGTTTTTTCTTTTGTCAAACTTGATGTATTTTGTGACAAATGATGGAAACTTTGTTTTGCTAAAAAATAATGATTGCTGTATAATTTTGAAGGTACCTGGGGCACTGGATGTCATCACATTACTATAATGCTCCACTCCACATTTAATTCTAAATGCCTACTTCTTGCAAAGTAAATATTTTAACCTCTAAAATGTATGTTTCTTTGCAGGTCAAGGAGTGTCCTGACTTTCAAGAWTGCCTGAAGTGCTTGCCTTGATTTTTTGGTTGGCTAGCATGTTTGCAAAAACTCAACATACCCAGTTGAAGTCCACTTTTTGGAAGTGAACCACTCSATTTCATCCCTTCACTGCCTAGGAGAGGGGGTGTGACCTTTACAATTTATTGTTAAAATGAGAGGCTGCCTGGATCTTTAAATTAAAGAACCTTGCTCCCTTCAGTCTCAACGTAGACTTTGATCTGAAGCCATTCTTGTGATTATTGTGATTTTGCGATACATTGTAAATGTTTGTAGGCCTATTTAGCCAAATTTGATCTATGATCATATGTTGTATTTATATCTGTAAATCAAACAATGACATCAAGCCACACCCGGCCATGACTACAGAAACCTGTGTGTCCTTCCAAACTATATAAATTAGCAACCTGCAGTGTTTGTCATTATACCCTGATGAAGACAGCTTGTCTGTCGAAACGTTGGTTATAAAATTATTGAGTATGAGGCTCTCCTTTTCTTTTTCAAGTGTTCTTCTCCGCTAGCCAGCACCTCGCCTATAGGTGTGTGTTTCTTTCGCCTCCAGATTGGCTGGCAAGTTTCACCATCCAATTATTTCAGATATACAGGAGCGCAAGTTTCACGGATCGTGGCAATACGTAAGGAAACTCTTAAAACAACCTTTAAGCTGTTTTTAACAACAGAAGATATAAGATAGTTAAATGGAAATGCAGAGTAGCATGCAATTGTCACAACTATTTTATATGCGAACACTCTAAATGTCGACAAATTAATGGAAACATAACTAATGTTGCAAAGCATTAATATCCCAAACCTGACACATATTTGGTTGAAAACAAGTCTCGTCATAAAACAGATACAGTCCCTTGCCCAGTAAAACTGGTGGAGGAATCAAGGGCAGAGAAGTCTTTCTAGCCCAGCCCTGCCTCAGGATCCTGCATCTGCTAAATTTTAGCAGACAATGTGCTGGGCAGCTATCCAGGGGCCTGATCAATGAATATGTAGGCCCAGTCTGGCGGCTCCAGGAAAATACAGACTAATTGAGGAGCTGGAGCGGAGCCAGACCCAGAAATGTGCAGAGTGATGAGATATTCTCTGCCATGATTAATAAATTGCTGTTGGCGGCTGGGCAGCAAGATTGAATGATATCGAGTAATGAACACGGCACCTTTTGCAAATTATCCAGTAACGTCTCCTTTTTATATACCAGCTGATTTTCTCCTATTCACTTATTTGATGTTGCATGGACCAATATATTGTTCCTGTGACTAAAGCTACTTAATTCAGTAAAATGTTTACTTTCAGGTATAAAAGTCAGAGAGAAAGAGAGAGAGATAGACAACAAGAAGAAGAGCGAAGGTGGTGAGAGCGGTGTAGATGCAATCACAGTCTGAATGCCGGCAAATAAATAACTCACAGAATGAACAGATTACAGATGAACTCGATGAACAGATATACAGTATCTACTCTCCAGCGAATGTTTATCCCTGTCAGATACAATACGTTGGCAGCCCGCTGAGAGCATAATAACTTACTTTCCATCTATTGGAATCTTGAATGGAAGAAAGAATCCAGTGGGATAAAAACACATTTTAAATAATGTTCCAATTTCATACATATGTTTATCTTTGGAACGCAGATGCAGAGAGCCATTTAGAGACAAAAATAGAAAAAGTGAAACAGAAAGACTACGAAAAGAAGAAGAAGAAGGGAGGAGGAAGGAAGAGGTTTCCTCTCATATTCTGGTCATTGTAACCTAGTTCCTCATCTTACCACCGTAATTGCCTATAAACCATTAATTTCATTATTCCAGCAATATGGCTGTGAGCAACCCATCTGAGGGGGGTGAGATGGAAAGCAAGATAGATCACTCTACCGGACAAAATCAAATACACGCACACACACAAATATGCATAAACGCATGCATGCACGTACGCACACACACACACAATTATGACTGGCAGAAAATGGCATCTTGAACAACTTCTCTTTCAGATCTGAGATCATAGACAAATACAAGCTATCACTGGCAACCATGTACTGTATGCCTTTACAAACACGGCAACTGTCTTTAGTTCACTTTATTTCACAATTTCACAAATTTGTTTCCCCTTGAGGATCTTGTACAAAAATGTTTACTAAAGTGAAGACATTTAGGGTTATCTTCGACATTTTGAGTGAGAAAAGATGGTGCAGAGTCAGAGGGGAAGGAGGAGGGTGAATGAAGAGAGGAGAACAGGAGGTGATAAGAAGGACATATAGTATATGGAAAGTCCCAGGTCCGCTCTTAGTAAAGCCTTGTGAATCAGCCTTCCATTCAGTGGTCTCAGCTGAGTTGTTGTTTTGGGACTAATTGTGTATTTCGGAGGCGCATCCCAGAATCCTAATTATGTTAATGTTTTAATTAGTGTTGGTTAGATAAGCCCCAGCTCTGCTGCACTGAAGAACTACACACTTAAACAAAGGCTTCCCTATATGGGCATGGTGTTGTGTGACCAAAGTAAGCAATCACATTCTACACGTCTTCAAGATACCAATATATATTTTTTGAAGTATTTCAACACCACATGGCATCAACAAAGTCACAGATCTTGGTTGTCAGCAGACATTGCTGATGCATTTCAATCCTACAGATGTAGGATCTTAATTTGACCAGTTTCTCACAGCAGGAAAGTAGTCCTGCAGCGTCAGGAAATTATTTTGTGATTATAATTCAGGACAATTTTGTAGTGGTTGATACATCTTTAGTTAGCGCAAATCAAGTCTGACATTTTAAAGTGGAAATTACAAATTGAATACACTACAAGTTTGCATTTCCTGCAATAACAGGTTGATCAAATTAAGATCTTACATCCTCTTGGATATGTTGACCCAAGAGGATTTTTGGCTAATGATGAGTGGGCAATTATTCAGTTAACTCTTGGTCTCTTGGGCTGTGTTTACACAGGCAGCCTAATGTAGATCTTTTTTTCACTAATTGGTCTTTTGACCAATAAGATCAGCTCTGAAAAAATCTYATGTGATTGATCAAAATACC
Source organism: Salvelinus sp. IW2-2015 (assembly GCF_002910315.2). Classification (NCBI taxonomy): domain Eukaryota; kingdom Metazoa; phylum Chordata; class Actinopteri; order Salmoniformes; family Salmonidae; genus Salvelinus; species Salvelinus sp. IW2-2015. The sequence goes on from NC_036858.1 coordinate 44,213,965, forward strand.
TATTAGTGGAAAAAATATCAGAATTGGGCTGCCTGTGTAAACGGAGCCTTGGTCAGCAGGGAAGTTCCTCCTTATTCCACATTGTGGATTGTCTGGAATATTCTTGTAACGTCTGATTCCAGCTCACACCCTCAAACACGTAGATCCCCTGAACGCAACTCACTCTCCAGATCCCAATCACCTGAATTCTAATCACATGTTRACACACCTGTATATCATTATCACACACTATTTAGTTCAGTTCTTTGCGCCCCATCGCTGTGAGGTATTGTTTTGTTTTGTGACACACGGCTTTCAGAGTGCTGGGTTTCCCTGTGTACTCCTCCAATGATAGAAATCTAGATCACTTTGTTGAAAACTGTATCCAAAGAATCTATGCAGACTATTTAAGGTATAATAGTGAATCATTAATACAAGCAGCTGCAAAGTAAATCCGTCTCTGATCGCAGTTAGGGAAGGAGCTTGAAGAGTAAATTATTACATGTCCCTTATGTAGTGCTGATAATACATTCATATTGTTTACACAACAGTTCTTTATACAAGCAACAGTTCCAGAACACAATGGCCTTGTGTTAGGGTGCAGACATAACCAGAGTCTATGAAATGCATAACATCACAGTTAAAACACAAATCAGAGCATAAAGCTTGAAGTTACAACAGTTCACCCCAATTCTGCTACCAACTGATCAACTATCAACTGATATTTAACAGAATCCTGTGGAGTGCATTACAATGGAAATACATCACACCCGTCTCTGCGTTTACCTTTAACCCGAACTGTGAGAGTACATTACATCAGACAGACAGAAGGTGAGCAGAGGGAGCGCTTGGTACTACCTCAATCACATACTACCTCAATCAGCCTGACTAACCGGTGTCTGCATGTAGCCTTGCTACTGTTATTTTCAAATGTATTTTTACTGTTGTTTTTATTTCTTTACTTACCTATTGTTCACCTAATACCTTTTTTGCACTATTGGTTAGAGCCTGTAAGTATGTACCACTAGCCACTTTAAACAATGCCACTTAATATAATGTTTACATACCCTACATTACTCATCTCATATGTATATACTGTACTCTATATCATCTACTGCATCTTGCCATCTTTATGTAATACATGTACCACTAGCCACTTTAAACTATGCCACTTTATGTTTACATACCCTACAGTACTCATCTCATATGTATATACCGTACTCTATACCATCTACTGCATCTTGCCATGCCGTTCTGTACCACCACTCATTCATATATCTTTATGTACATATTCTTTATCCCTTTACACTTGTGTGTGTGTATAAGGTAGTAGTTGTGGAATTGTTAGGTTAGATTACTTGTTGGTTATTACTGCATTGTCGGAACTAGAAGCACAAGCATTTCGCTACACTCACATTAACATCTGCTAACCATGTGTATATGACAAATAAAATTTGATTTGATTTGATTTTAAGTAAGCATTTCACTGTAAGGTGAAATACCTGTTGTATTTGGCGCACGTGACAAATAAACTTTGATTTGATATGACTATTATCAACTAATGATGGTCTTCTGTGTACTTTTAACAGAGCTGACATTTAACTCTAATTGCATTCACACTGTTGCCTACACATATCAAGTTGTTTCAGATCTCCCTAGTGCCTAAGGAGGAGGGGTTAGGGTTTCTTCTGACATAGCCCAACTATACTGGCCCAATAAGCACAGGCCCTAAAGATATTCCTTATTGGGACAGTAGTTAGGGCGTTCGTCATTGGTGCTGGTGGCCAACCATTTTCTATGTATGTTTGGTGGAATGATTTATTTAGAATTCAAGGCACACTTAACCAGCATGGCTACCACAGCATTCTGTAACAATACGCCTCCCCATCTGGTTTGCACTTAGTGGGACTATCATTTTTTTTTCAATATGACAATGACCCAAAACACAACTCCAGGCTGTGTAAGGGCTATTTGACCAAGAAGGAGAGTGATGGAGTGCTGCATCAGATGACCTGGCCTCCATAATCACCTGACCTCAACCCAATTGAGATGGTTTGGGATGAGTTGGACCGCAGAGTGAAGGAAAAGCAGCCAACAAGTGCTCAGCATAATAGGAACTTCTTCAAGACTGTTGGAAAAGTATTCCTGGTGACTACCTCATGAAGCTGATTGAGAGAATGCCAAGTGTGCAAAGCTGTCATCAAGGCAAAGGGTGGCTACTTCGAAGAATCTCAAATATAAAATATATTTGATTTGTACGATGTAGAAAATAGTAAAAATAAAGAAAAACCCTTGAATGAGTAGGTGTGTCCAAACTTTTGACTGGTACTGTATATCCATTCTTTCTTTTCTTTCCAAAACACTTGAGCGTGCCGTCTCTGATCAACTTTCTTGTTATCTTTCTCAGAACGATCATCTCGACCCTAAACCAGTCAGGCTTCAAGATGGGTCACTCAACCAAGACTGCTCTTCTCTGTGTCCTGGAGGCTCTCTGCACTGCCAAAGCTGACTCTCTCTCCTCTGTTCTCATCCTCCTACATCTATCCGCTGCCTTCGAAACTGTGAACCATCAGGTCCTTCTCTCCAACCTCTCAGGGCTGGGCATCATATGCTCTGCACACCTTTGGATAGCATCCTACTTGGCATGCCGCTCCTACCAGGTGTCGTGGAGAGGATATGTGTCTCCACCGCACACTTTCACTACTGGTGTCACCCAGTTCTAGGCCCTCTCCTCTTTTCTCTATACACCAAGTCACTCGGCTCCGTCATATCCTCAGATGGTCTCTCCTATCATTGCTATGTGGATGACACTCAACTACTTTTCTCCTTCCCCCTCTCTGACACCCGTCTCTGTGTGCCTGGCAGATATCTCAACTTGGATGTCGGGCCACCACCTCAACAAGACTGAGCTGCTCTTCCTCCCGTGGAAGGCCTGCCCGTTCAAGGACCTCACCATCACGGTTGACAACTCCACAGTGTTGCCCTCCCAGAGTGCAAAAAAACCTTGGCGTGACCCTGGACAACACCTTGTCGTTCACTGCAACATCAAAGGGGTGACTCGCTCCTGAAGGTTCATGCTCTACAACATCCGTAGAGTACGACCCTTCCTCACACAGGAAGTGGCGCAGGTCCTAATCCAGGATCTTGTCATCTCCCGTCTGGACAACTGCAACTCGCTGTTGGATGGGCTCCTCACTTGTGCCATCAAACTCCTTACAATTTATCCAGAAGGCTGCAGTGACTGGTTTTCAACCTTCCCAAATTATCTTATGTCACCCCGCTCCACCTCAAATTCCACTGGCTTCCAGCCAAAGCTGTCATCCACTACAAGACTGTTGTGCATACCTATAGAACAGCAAGAGGAACTGCCTATCCCCACCTTCAAGCTATGCTCAAACCCTACACCCTATACCCCAACCCTTAGCCCTCCCACCCCTACGGGCACAGTCAATTTAGTGTATGTAAACTTCTGACCCACTGCAATTGTGATACAGTGATTTATAAGTGAAATAATCTGTCTGTAAACAATTGTTGGAAAAATGACTTGTGTCATGCACAAAGTAGATGTCCTAACCGACTTGCCAAAACTATAGTTTGTTAACAATAAATTTGTGGAGTGGTTGAAAAAGGAGTTTTAATGACTCCAATCTAAGTGTATGTAAACTTCCGACTTCAACTGTAGGAAGTACTGGGGTCTGAATGGATAGTTCAGAGCTTCTGATCTTTTCTATAACCTGTAGGGAACACAACATGGTATATACTTGGCATGTAGGTTTCTTACTTATGGATAGCACAAATTGTGATATGGGGGACAAAAAAAGTGTAGTGTTTTTATGGACTGTAGAGTTTATGAATAATGCTGTAGTATTTACTGTAGTATTCTACAGTATACTACAACATTCTATAGTAAGTACAACACATGATTGAGGGATACTGCAGTGTGCATTATAGTATTCTACAGTATAGTACAGTTTACTATAGAATTACATAGTATGTACTGTAGTATTTTTCATTTGTTGTGTCTAGAACATTAATGTTGTACAGTATATTCTGAGAACATTGTAACCACATTCTAGATATGTTCTGTTTGACGTTAAGGGAAAGTTCTCCTAACTTTAATACCAACACATTCTAAAAAGATTCTAAGAAGGTTTTTGCTGACATAGATTTTTCCCCTAACTCACAGAAAACTGTCAACATTCTCAACATTAGAACAACGTTCCCTCTCCCTAGAATTGTTAGCTGGGAGCCCACTCTCTTTTCCCAATGTCAATCATGTCTTTAGGAGGCACTGTCACTAGCTAGCTTGAGTATGTTGAGAAATAAATAAATAAGCTAAATACTAAAAAAAATCTACAGAAATCGCTACAGAGGCAGTTGGTATGTTATGAATTTGGAGATATGAATACTGAAAGTATTTTTTAAGCTGGGGAGGGGGGTGCCCTTTATTTCAGTTTGAGCACCTGCCCACTGAATGGTCTGTGCACTGCCCTGTATGTGTAGGATGGAGAAAGAGTATGTGTTGTTGTGGTGGAGCTGGATGGGCAGGAAATACACATATTCAATTAGTCTACTGTGGTGTCCTTTAAATTCTCTCTCTCAATACATTTATAGCCAATTTGTCTCTTTTATACAAAGACAAATGTAGCCACTAGGTAAGAGCTGTGAATCACTCAAGAAGTGACTATTTGAAAACCAGTCTACTAGTTAAGGCCCTGATATCCACGAGCTGCTCTGTCTTGCCCTTGTTGAAATGAGACTGGAGCCTCTGTAATGTAGCTTCCAATTCTAATGTTGTACATCGCACATGAAAATATGTGATACTCTTACATGCAGATGAATGCAGTGCCTACATTTTATTTTATCGTTAGATCAAAAGAATATTAACAAAGTGATTATCTATGCGTGCTTCTCTGGAGCTCAATATCGGCTTGGGAGATTGGAGTCATTACCCTGTAGAGCAGATGGAGGAGGTGTCAGTTCAGACAAATGAGAATAGATAGATGCAGATGGATGGATGGATGAGTTGATAAATTAGAATGTGGCAATGAGGCACCAAGTAGGCATATACTGTATTTGCACCAATATTTCCCCTCTTGTAAGGCCTTCCTTAGAGAGGGCAGCACTCATAAAGCCCAGGCCCAGGAATGAGTCACCAAAGCGCCCTAGAACATTGGCCATCACTGCTGACGACCTTGTACCTAATAAGATTATTTGCAACACTTAACAAATGTGTTTTATTAAGATTGCATCTGACACCAGTGCAGCGGGATATGACGCTCTGCACAGGGTCTCCCTGGGAGAGAGGGGCAGAGAGCGGTAAAGAGAGACAAGGAGGGGGACGGGTGYAAGGAGAGGTCAGAAGTCCCGGGGAAAAGGTCTGTCTCAAACTAAGCCAGTCATCTGGTCCCTGTGCCGCCACCTGCCCCCCTCTGTTGCTCAGTGAAGGGATGTGGAGAACCTGAAAGGTTAATTAGCCTCCATGGGGCAGGGCTCCCAGGGGTTCATCCCTCTTTCCTCTTCCTCTCTCTCCCTCCATCTCTGTCTCTCTCTTTCTTTCTGGCCCTGTCAGATCTGTGAATGACGTTCGAGGGAAAGCCAATTTTTAATCTAAATTATAATTGTTTAATTTTAATTGTTGGACATACACAAATGTAAAAACACCAGGAAATCAGCTCCAATCTGTTCCCAAGTATTTCCACGCATAATAGAGAGACACGTGATCATATAAAAATGTATGCAATGTTTGAAATTATTCTGTTTTTGTCAAATATAATATCTGTTTGGGCCATCTGCACAAGAAGAAAATTGGTCCGTGGCTGAATATAGTTGATGAACCCTACAGAGTGTGTTTTTGAATGAAATTACCCACGCATGCATTGAAGGCACACACACACATGCAAACACATGCATGCAAACTTGCACGCACATACGCGCACTCCCTCACAGACATTCAAAAACACTGTTAATGAGCGATGTTACTGTCTATAAGCCATGCAGAGGAGACAGCAGCCAGTGCTCTCCTTTCATCCCAGAAATGTCTCATCCAGACACCTGTCGTCTGTCACTGCTGGATCTCCATGCTGTAGGTCCCTCAAGCTGGCTGCTCTCTCCTCACTCCCACCTGACAGCATGACACCACTCTCAGTTTACCATCTAGACAGCATATCTCACAGAAATCACTCCACTTCTGTCAATGCCACCTACTTCAGAAACATAGAAAGATGGTTTGACTCCCAGATAGTTCAACTACATTGTTTTAATTATTTATTCATCCAAGACACGGTGCATGAAGGATAACATCTTAGCCTAATCATGCTCTTTGCTTGAGTCGTCAATCAGTTGCCTCATTAAGTAATGGTCAGACATTCAGGCCCAGGGATTGTAGGCGTTTAAACAAGGACACAAATTTGATTTGTCACATACACATGGTTAGCAGGTGTTAATGTGAGTGTAGCGAAATGCTTGGGCTTCTAGTTCCGACCATGCAGTAATATCTAACAAGTAATCTAACAATTTCACAACAACTACCTTATACATACAAGTGTAAAGGAATGAATAAGAATATGTACATAAAAATATATGGATGAGCGATGGCTGAACGGCATAGGCAAGATGCAGTAGATGGTATAGAGTACAGTATATACATATGAGATGAGTAATGTAGGGTATGTAAACATTATATAAAGTGGCATTGTTTAAAGTGGCTAGTGATACATTTATTACATCCAATTTTTTATTATTAAAGAGGCTAGAGATTTGAGTCATTAAGAAGTTTGGCAGCAGCCACTCAATGTTAGTGATGGCTGTTTAACAGTCTGATGGCCTTGAGATAGAAGCTGTTTTTCAGTCTCTCGGTCCCAGCTTTGATGCACCTGTACTGACCTCACCTTCTGGATGATAGCGGGGTGAATAGGCAGTGGCTCGGGTGGTTGTTGTCCTTGATGATCTTTTTGGCCTTCCTGTGACATCGGGTGGTGTAGGTGTCCTGGAGGGCAGGTAGTGTGCCCCCGGTGATGCGTTGTGTAGACCTCACTACCATCTGGAGAGCCTTATGGTTGTGGGCGGAGCAGTTGCCGTGCCAGGCGGTGATACAGCCCGGCAGGATGCTCTCGGATGTGCATCTGTAAAAGTTTGTGAGTGTTTTTGGTGACAACCCGAATTTCTTCAGCCTCCTGAGGTTGAAGAGGCGCTGCTGCGCCTTCTTCACCACGCTGTCTGTGTGGGTGGACCATTTCAGTTTGTCTGTGATGCATACGCCGAGAAACTTAAAACTTTACACCTTCTCCACTGCTGTCCCGTCGATGTGGATAGGGGGCTGCTCCCTCTGCTGTTTCCTGAAGTCCACGATCATCTCCTTTGTTTTGTTGACATTGAGTGTGAGGTTTATTTCCTGACACCACACTCCAAGGGCCCTCACCTCCTCCCTGTAGGCCGTCTCGTCATTGTTGGTAAGCCTACCACTGTAGTGTCGTCTGCAAACGTGATGATTGAGTTGGAGGTGTGCATAGCCACACAGTCATGGGTGAACAGGGAGTACAGGAGAGGGCTGAGAACGCACCCTTGTGGGGCCCCTATACTGCACCACACTTAGTGGATTCACCTCAGCAACTTAAGTATTCTTAATCTTACTGTTTTTATGTAATTCATTCTTAGGGGGACAATGATGTGTTTATTTGGTAACTTTGGGAAATGTTCATCCTTTTGATGTGTATTGTCTCTTCCAGTCTCCTGACTCTTCTATCAGAACACAACAGTACAGTATGTCCTCCTGACTTGTTTTCCCTTATTGACTCTTCTACCAACATTTACATTCATTTGCCTAGACGGTTCTGTCTATTTACTGTATGCTTTCCTTGAATGATCAACATTGTACGTTTTGGTATAGAAGGAAGTAAATCAACCAAATCCATGTCATCTAAAAAAAWAGTTACTTTTCCCAGACACATAAGATAGTCTCTGTGGTCGGTCATCCCTTATAGGAATGGACACAGGGAGACATAGGGACATAGAGCCCAGGCATGGCAGGGGAATCTCATTATAAAAAGGAGTCTCTATCAGGCTCTGACAGGAGGGCTATTAATCTCTTCCCAGACTGTTTCAGGGATGAGAGAATCCCCAGAACTGACCCAGCGCTTTATGGTCTGCCTCCATTGCATGGCCCACTGGTGGGCTTTAACTATGGAAACACAGGCATTAGTTCCAAGGCCAGAGAAAACTTCTCTGTGACTGAGCTCAGGTTGAAAGATGATACAGTTGATGGGATAATAGGGTCTAAAGTAGAACTTTATTAAAGTCTCAGCAATGTGGTCCAGAAATATGGTGGAATAAAAGGAGGTTTAGACATGTATTGAATACATTAACCCATGCAGTACCGAAACTGAGAGCGCTAGCACAAGTTAAAACCTCTACGGACCCCCCATCCCGGATCCGGGATCATCCTCATCAAAAAAGCTGACTAGCAATACCAGCCTAGCGCCACAGGGTTAAAGTGTGTACACATATGCACACTTAAACTTACTCTCACACAAACACGCGCACACACACTCACACATTCAAGCGCACACACAAACACACACACACACACACACACACACACACACACACACACACACACACACACACACACACACACACACACACACACAAAAGTGTTTTTCTGAATGCGTTTGGAAGCAAAAAACAAGACCTTCCAAGCTAGTCATTTGATTGATTAAGCGACATAAAATGGAAGACAAAAAATTACACTGCATGTATTGAATATATGTGTTTCGGTTACATTTTGCACTCCAATGGCTTACAATTGTTTCTCCCTTTGACGGATCCACTCTCACACATTCCTCCTATGTGTTGTTGTGTGTAGCGATTCATAATATTTTTTGTTTCAGTATTGTTCCTAGGGAGGCTCTGGTGAGAGGGCAAGAAAAGCCACTAGATAAGCAGATCTGTCCTCTGTGACCAAACAAGCTGAACAACCTCTCCCTCCAAGTATCCAGACAGAACAAGAAGATGTTCAGAACCATGTTATACAATGCACACTACTAGAATAGATACAGTATAGCAGCTTCAGTAACATGGAAGAAAACGGCCTGTAAAACTGCCCTGTTCACATACAGAGCAAATACTAAGAATTGTGTTACAATCGCTAGGACCCTTCTCAATACTTAGATCACTTTTCCAAAACTCTTCACAGTTCTACTAACAAACTTTCAGCTTGGCACAGCAGTTCATTTCACATCCAAAATGCACTAAAACTACCAAAACACTTCATACATGTCACGACTTCCACCGAAGGTGGTTCCTCTCCCTTTGGGCGGTCCTCGGCGGTCGGCGATGCCGGCCTACTAGCCATCATGATACATTTTCCTTTTACGTTTGTTTTGTCTTTGGTTCTTTCACACCTGGTTTCATTTGCTTTAATTTCTGTGTGATAATACCCCTGTTCCTGCTTAGGTTTGTGCGGATTATTCGTGTCATGTTGCTCGTTGAGGTTTGTCTCAGTTATTTTCACGTACAGTGGGAGAACAAGTATTATAACACTGACAATTTTGCAGGTTTCCTACTTACAAAGCATGTAGAGGTCTGTAATTTTTTCATAGGTACACTTCAACTGTGAGAGAAGGAATCTAAAACAAAAATCCAGAAAATCACATTGTATGATTTTAAGTAATTAATTTGCATTTTATTGCATGACATAAGTATTTGATACATCAGAAAAGCAGAACTGAATATTTGGTACAGAAACCTAGTTGCAATTACAGAGATCATACGTTTCCTGTAGTTCTTGACCAGGTTTGTACACACTGCAGCAGGGATTTTGGCCCACCCTCCATACAGACCTTCTCCAGATCCTTCAGGTTTCGGGCTGTCGCTGGGCAATACGGACTTTCGGCTCCCTCCAAAGATTTTCTATTGGGTTCAGGTCTGAGAACTGGCTAGGCCACTCCAGGACCTTGAGATGCTTCTTACGAGCCACTCCTTAGTTGCCCTGGCTGTGTGTTCGGGTCGTTGTCATGCTGGAAGACCCAGCCACGACCCATCTCAAGCTCTTACTGAGGGAAGGAGGTTGTTGGTCAAGATCTCCCGATACATGGCCCATCCATCCTCCCCTCAATACGGTGCAGTCGTCCTGTCCCCTTTGCGAAAAGCATCCCCAAAGAATGATGTTTCCACCTCCATGCTTCACGGTTGGATGTTTTCTTGGGGTTGTACTCATCCTTCTATTCCTCCAAACACGGCGAGTGGAGTTTAGAGCAAAAAGCTCTATTTTGTCTCATCAGACCACATGACCTTCTCCATTCCTCCTCTGGATCATCCAGATGGTCATTGGCAAACTTCAGACGGGCCTGGACATGCGCTGGCTTGAGCAGGGGACCTTGCGTGCGCTGCAGGATTTAATCCATGACGGCGTAGTGTGTACTAATGGTTTTCTTTGAGACTGTGGTCCCAGCTCTCTTCAGGTCATTGACCAGGTCCTGCCGTGTAGTTCTGGGCTGATCCCTCACATTCCTCATGATCATTGATGCCCCACGAGGTGAGATCTTGCATGGAGCCCCAGACCGAGGGTGATTGACCGTCATCTTGAACTTCTTCCATTTTCTAATAATTGTGCCAACAATTTGTTGCCTTCTCACCAAGCTGCTTGGCTATTGTCCTGTAGCCCATCCCAGCCTTGTACAGGTCTACAATTTATCCCTGATGTCCTTACACAGCTCTCTGGTCTTGGCCATTGTGGAGAGGTTGGAGTCTGTTTGATTGATGTGTGGACAGGTGTCTTTTATACAGGTAACGAGTTCAAACAGGTGCAGTTAATACAGGTAATGAGTGGAGAACAGGAGGGCTTCTTAAAGAAAAACTAACAGGTCTGTGAGAGCCGGAATTCTTACTGTTGTAGGTGATCAAATACTTATGTCATGCAATAAAATGCAAATTAATTACTTAAAAATCACTACATGTGATTTCTGGATTTTTGTTTTAGATTCCGTCTCTCAACAGTTAAGTGTACCTATGATAAAAATGACAGACCTCTACATGCTTTGTAAGTAGGAAAACCTGCAAAATCGGCAGTGTATCAAATACTTGTTCTCCCCACTGTATATACCGATTGTGTATAAGTTTAAGGAGCGTTGTTTTTCCTCCTTCCGTGAGTGACTGTGTTCTCTTTTTTCGTGGGCGTTTATTTGGTATTGTACCTGTCCCTATTGTTGTGGACTTGTCTATTAAAAGACGTTACTTGGACATCTCTGCTCTTGACTCCTTCACCTACCTCTAAATACAATATCACAACAATACATGTCTCAAATCAACTCATTCTTCCATAACACTAGCAAAGGTTGTCACCCAACAAGGACACTTTGTCACTCATAAAACAATGACCTAAATCAGACATGATGCAATATGCCTCAATATATTTTATGTCATTTTTTGGCATTGAGTGATTCCAAAATACAAGAATTTGTATATACACCATCTACCGATACAATAGCAATGCTAGTCAACCCTGTCTTCTGCATTTGGCCACAGGTTCCCATCAACATCTTATATCATCTTGGGCAATGCACCTAGGAAAGAATCTTTTGGCATGCCTGATCCATCCCTGGCAATCTTCTGCAGACATGTCCAGGCATCCAGCATTCATTGCATCCAGGAGAGACATTTGATCATGTGGATGGTGGTCATAAACATTCCACCTCCATGAGGAAAATAATTCCTCTATGGGGTTGAGGAATGGATAGTAAGGTGGGAGGAAACGTGACACCATCCTGGGATGGGCTGCAAARCACTCTGTGACTGCACGGGAGTGGTGAAATGCCACATTGTCCCAGACAATTACAAACGTTGGCCGATTTCGCCTCACTGCAACCCTTTCCTGACCTGGCACAACCCTTCCATAGAGGTCATCCAGGAATGAAATGAGACGCTCAGTGTTGTATGGCCCAATTAGCGGTTTGTGTAACAGCAATCCATCAGAGGATATTGCTGCATATATTGTGATGTTGGCACCCCTCTTGCCCGGGACATCCATTGTGGCACTTTTCCCAATCACATTCCTTCCTCGCCGCTGTGTTTTGACCAAGTTGAAACCAGCCTCATCCACAAAGATGGATATGTGGGGTGTTCGCCTGGCTTCAAACTCCATGACTCAAAAATACATCCACAAGGCAACATAAGGGTTAGGCTATTACGGTAGTTTACATTATACCTAAAAACATGCCATTGCGTGCCCCTGCCCTTTTTGMTTTTGTTCAAAACCAGTTCTGTATTTTATAGTCATTTACCTGGACATATTGGTTCCTGAGTTACTTGACTCGTTCAGAGTTCCTCTCAACGGGGACAGGGTAAAACTGCTTCATCCTGACTTTGTTGTTTCAGGACTCTAGAAATAGTTGTTATGCTTACATTGTCAATATTTCCAAATGTAATATTGTCTGCCAACACTCTGTCCCAAATCTCTGTGAGTTTTATGCCATTGTGTCTGATGACCATATCAACGATTGCAGTTTCCTGCACAGCAGTGAAAATCCCACCTCTCCCGCCTGTGGGAGGTAACCATTGGGTCCTAAGCAGAAACACAAAAACAATTACACACAAGTTGGTTTGGAGGCTTTACTCAATTTACTTCTGTAATGTGCAGTTCAGTCAGATGCCCTTGCAGAATGCACATCTTAACTGTTGTTTTGCCGGAAACTTCTCACAATAGATGCCACTGTTGAGCGTTGCAGATGTGATGACTTATTACATGATCAATTATAGTAGTCCTAATCTCACCTGAGACTACACCTCTTGATCTTCCTCTCAGTCTTCTTCTACCACGCATGCGTTCTCCCTCCCTCTGTTTACATTACAGTACAGCATTATTCCTAAGATGTCCCCTTTTGTCTAGATGGTAAAGAAATTGAAAGACTAACACCTGGGTAGGTGTTCAGCTACAATGGGAATCAGCTGTGGTTGGTCTAATTGTTTTGATAGTATTTCATTTTTTAGATTTGGAATATATTTCAATACGGTAATACTGTACAAATGTAGCAAATTGCTGTCTTATTCAATTTTGTGTTACGTTAGGTTTTGAACTGAAGTTTAACAGTTTTGAAAAGAGTATGTAAACATGTGCAAATTGGCCTGTAGGTACATAGGGTTTTTGTGGTGAGTGAGAAAATATTTCATGAAATTTGAAAGATGTAGTCATTGAAGGCATTTTGTGCCAAAGCGATGAAAAATTATCCACAGTTTAGCACACACAGACTGCTGTTGTGCTCACCGTGTGAAGAATTCTGAAAAAGTTACCTCAGTAGCGATTGTAAAAAACTGTAAAACATACTGGATGATTTTATGTTTTATATGATGGAAATCCTTAATGAGGATGTCTACCATAATCTTAAATTAGCCTACATCCTGTATTGATATCTGTGGTTCCTTTACTGAGATGGTCTTGGTTGGGGTCACTTTGGTTGGGGTCACTTGTCTCACTCTCCCTCTCTTCTCTGACTGTCTCTCCCTATCTGACTCCATATCTCCTTCACTGACTACTTGTCCTACTCCCGACTTTGTCCCCTAGCATCTCTGTGATCCTACTCTGTTTTCAGTGCCACCTCTCTCTGGCCAGGCTAGATTTGAGAAAGGCTCCATCGGTGTGACATATCATGTCCTTCTCTGCAGCCTCTGGACACCTCAGCCAGAGCCTCAGGGTCAAAGCAATTACAGAGTACAATGCACAGGGAGGGAGGGGGAGGAGGAGGACAGGGAGGGAGGGGGAGATGGGGAAGGAATCTGAACTTATTCTGAACTGTCTGTGACACGCTCTATCACTCCTATTGAGGTGATTTTTAAATGCTATTTTCGCCTGTCCCCCTTATTGGATATATTTTTCACCCGTAGTTCACACACAGTCTAGTCCTGGGGGGTGTTGGAAATATTCCCACTTTTACTGCATTGAAAATGTCTCTATTGGGAATATGACCAGATTATCCTATTGCCCGCAGAAATATGACTGAGATGATGCAAACAAAATGGTTACATTCTCAGGTAAATAACTAGCTACTTATTTGCAAAACAAAAATACATTGCACGGAAAGATATTGAGCTGATTGCGCAATCACTCGGATTCAGAACTATCTGTAGCTATATTCTGCCTTTGGTCTTGATGACTGTATGTACTTCGTTCTGTCTTGGTGGCCTCCTTCAGTTTACAGCTGCATAGCTGGAACAAAAGGGCAGACGGGCGGCCTGAGCATTAACACAACCATCCCACACACGCTGGCGCCTAACCCATAAAGCAAAGTGTCTTTTTAGAGAGAGAGAGAGACAGAGAGACAGAGACAGAGAGAGAGAGAGATTCTTCTTCCCACCTACCTCCTGCTGTCTGATATCTTTCTCTCTCTCACTCTGTCACACTCTCTCTCTTTAATGCTGTACACAACCACACATATAATTTTCATATCAGTATCAGTTAATACTCTAATTGGAATGCCTGCGGATCTGTCCATATCTCAAACCCTGTATCTCTCGATCTCTCAAACCCTATGTGTCTGTCTGTCTGTCCATCCGTCTGGCCATTCATCTCCACACTGTCCTCTCCCACTTGGACAAGAGGAACACCTACGTGATAATGTAGTTCATTGACTATAGCTCAGTGTTCAACACAATAGTGCCCTCCAAGCTCATCACGAAGCTCAGGACCCTGGGACTGGACTTCCTGACAGGCCACCTCCAGGTGGTGAGGGTAGGCAAGAACACATCTGTCATGCTGACACTCGACACATGGATGAGTGCTTAGTCCCCTCCTGTTCTCCCTGTTCACCCATGACTGAGCATGACTCCAACACCATCATTAAGTTTGCTGATGACACGTAAGTGGTTGGCCTTATCACCGATGATGAGACAGTCTATAGGGAGGAAGTCAGTGACCTGGCAGTGTGGTGCCAGGACAATAACCTCTCCCTCAACGTCAGCAAGACAAAGGAGTGCCAAGCATGCCCCTATCCACATCGACAGGGCTGTAGTGGAGTGGGTCGAGAGCTTAAAGTTCCTTGGTGTCCACATTACTAAGGAATTATTATGGTCCTCACACACCYACACAGTCGTGAAAAAGGCACGACAATGCCTCTTCCCCCTCACAAGGCTGAAAATATTTGGCATGGGCACTCAGATCCTCAAAAGGTTATATAGCTGCACCATTGAGAGCATCTTGACTGGCTGCATCCACAATTGGTATGACAATTTCTTGGCATCTGACCTCAAGGCGCTACAAATGGTAGTGCTTCCGGCCCAGTACATCACTGGGGCCGAGCTCCCTGCCATCCGGGACCTCCATACCACGCGGTGTCAGAGGAAGTCCCTAAAAATTGTCAAAGACTCCAGTCACCCAAGTCATAGAATGTTCTCTCTGCTACAGCATGGCAAGCGGTACCAATGCACCAAGTCTGGAACCAGCAGGACTCTGAACAGCTTTTACCCCGAAGTCATAACACTGCTAAATAGTTAGTTTAATAGTTAGCCACTAGCTACCCGAACTAACTAACTAACTATTTTGACTCATCACATGCGCTGTTGCTATTATCTATCCTGTTGTCTAGTCACTTTATACCTTCCTATATGTACATATCTACCTCAATTACATCGTACCCCTGCACATCGACTTGGTACTGGTACAAAGCCACAGCTGCATTTGAGACAGATCTAAATTTAGCTTGCGCTGCAGTGCAGGTGACATGCGACAGGCTTCCCATACTCAAGCATACCACCAGTGAGGTAGACTCAGCTGTTTTTCTTTTGGCTGTGGAGCTGCAGCAAAGTGAAATGCTACCTCAATCCTGAATGCCCTGCTAGGCTTCTCAGTTCATTATTCACCACCAGATGGAAAGTTTAGGGGCAATGGTTTGGCTTTATTGAGCATAATTTAATCTCCAATCTCCCCTATTCACAATCTGTTTATTCATTTGTCTGGTTCACATGTCGCTGTGTCACATACAGACATGTATGAAACAAATCTCCGTTTGTGGGTCAATGATAAAATAAGGGAAAATAATGAAGACATTTTCATCCTCGAGAGTCTTCAATATGCCATACCTTTACCCTGCATCTCAAAAGGTAACAACGCCACCGTCTTCTCTCTAGATTCTTCTGATTGAAAAATGTTGTGTGGTCACAAAGAGCTGGTAAGAGGATTTGATGAATGCCCATTTCTTTATATATTCATGACTATTTCCTGGACTCCATTAAAAATAAATCATTTATTTAAGTGAAGTTGTGATGAAGTTCGCTGCCGGCGTCTGTTTTTTAAAATATTTTTTAAACCATTCCAATTTGCGAGGAAATTACAGATTATGTCCGTCTGTGAGTGCAGCTTCATATGAAGGCTTTCATAGTGAACTCATATGAAATCTTGTCAAATGTGACAATCATACAATATTGCGAGAGAGAGAACGTGTGAGAGTAAAAAAAAACATCACCTACAGAATGCATACGGCAGAGTAAACTTGGTACCTAGTCTCCCTCTGCAAGTACCTGAAAGTCAATTTTTACACGGAGTCTGTTGTGATTAATGTAGAATGCCGGAAACAGATGGTTCTCTAATGGCTAGATGGGCTTTAACTCTGGAGCATCCTTTGCACCCGTGTTTGTTACATACCTTTGTCACTTCCCTCCAGCTCTCATTTAGCCTGAGTGCTGTTTTCATCTCGTTACTGAATGAAAGGAGGAGAAAAAAGAGAGGCAGAAAATGCTACTTAGCCAGTGTACAAGTTGTTGATTGTGGGCATACAACTGTTTGACTCAGCACACAGCTCAATGGTACTGAGTCATGGAGAGTTGTTTACACAGCTGTGTAACATGGGATATCCTCTTACATCTGTGAGCTGAGCACCTAAAGCCCTTCTGGAATCGACAGTACATCCCCCCCCTCTCTGGAATCGTCCCAAGCTCACAACTACCCAACAGCCTCCACAGGCTGACATACATACGTCTACAGAGCCCTTAGCTTGACAGCTCAAAWATTTCCATTCAAAGCCTGCTGTGAGTGTGAAGCCCTCAAGAGCTGATGTAGCAAGCTATACTGTTTGTTGTTTTGTTTTGTTTTTCTACTAGTCCAGACATTATACACAAGCTCAGCCTAAAGAACATACCCTCAATACTGTGCTTGCTGGTCCATATCCCATATATGAGCCCAGCAAGAATAACTCTGTAACACTGATCTATATTGCCTTCACTGCAACAAAAGCTATTGGTTTAAACATACGCAATACCTGCAGAGAAATTATTAAACACCAAAGAAACTGACCCATACCTTCTGGTCCACTCTGAAAATCTGATCATTCACATTGTCCCTTATATTAGCAACAGTCATCAAAATGGTTAAAAGGTTTTAAAAACAACATTCACTGGCCAGTTTTGGTACACCCATCTAATACTGGGATGGATCCCCCTTTGCCTCCARAACAGCCTGAATTCTTTGGGGCATTCTACAAGGTGTCGGAAACGTTCCACAGGGATGCTGGTCCATGCTGAGGTGATGGTATCACGCAGTTGCTGCAGATTGGATAGCGGTACATTCATGCTGTGAACACCCCGTTCCATCTCATCACAAAGATGCTCTATTAGGTTGACGTCTTGGGACTGTTCAGGCCACTCAAGTAAACTGAACTCGCTGTTATATTCCAGGCAATGTTTTCCACTCCTCAATTATTCATTGTTGGTGACCGCGAGCCCACTGAAGCCGCTTCTTCTTGTTTTTAGCTGATAGGAGTGGAACCCGGTGTGGTCGTCTGCTTCAAGCTCCCATCCATGACAAGAACCGATGAGTTCTGCTTTCCGAGATGCCGTTCTGCACCATTATTTGTCTATTTTTTGCCCTGCCTGTAAGTTTGCACYATTCCTGCCATTCTCCTTTGACCTCTGTCATCAATTAACGTTTTTTGCCCACAGGACTGCCACTGACTGGAAGTTTTTTGATCGTCACACCATTCTCTGTAAACTCTAGACACTGAATGTGTAAGAAATGCCCAGGATTGGCGTTAGTTTCTGAGATACTAGATCCGGCGTGTCTGGCACTGACAAATCYTGCCATGCGCAAAGTTGCTAAAGTCCCTCATTTTGCCCATTCTAACGTTCAATCGAACAGTAACTGAATGCAATGATGCCTGTCTGCCTGCTTTATATAACAAGCCACAGCCACATGACTCACTGTCTGTAGAAGCAATCTATTTCCGTGAATGGGGTGGTGTACCGAATAAAATAGATTTTTGGGGGGTTTGTATCTTTTGATTTACACAACATGCCTACCACTTTGAAGATGCAACATATTTTTTTATTGTGAAACATAAGAAATAAGACAAAACTGAAACTTGAGTGTGCATAACTATTAACCCCCCCAAAGTTAATACTTTGTAGAGCCACCTTTTGCAGCAATTACAGCTGRAAGTCTCTTGGGGTATGTCTCTATAAGCTTGGCACATCTAGCCACTGGAATGTTTGCCAATTCTTCAAGGCAAAACTGCTCCAGCTCCTTCAAGATGGATGGGTTCTGCTGGTGTACAGCAATCTGTAAGGGCCGACGCCGGWCAGGAGCAGCAGGTACGGGGAGTCAGAAATTTATTCGGGGAACAGACAAGGAAACAAGACAGGAACAGCGGCGGAACACGGGTAACACAGACATGAGACAATTAATCCTGAAGCAGGGAACAGAGCTTGGGAACAGACATATATAGGGAAGGTAATGACACAAGTAATTGAGTTCACGTGAGTCCAATGATCGCTGATGCGCGTGACTGGGGAAGGCAGGTGTGTGTACTGATGGTGGCTTGAGTGCGTAATGCACTCGAGCGCCAGGAGGAGAAAGAGCGGGAGCGGGCGTGACACAATCTTTAAGTCATATCACAGATTCTCAATTGGATTGAGGTCTGGGCTTTGACTAAGCCATTCCAAGACATTTAAATGTTTCCCCTTAAACCACTCAAGTGTTGCTTTAGCAGTATGCTTAGGGTCATTGTCCTGCTGGAAGATGAACCTCCGTCCCAGTCTCAAATCTCTGGAAGACTGAAACAGGTTTCCATCAAGGATTTCCAGTATTTAGCTCCATTCATGATTTCTTCAATTCTGACCAGTTTCCAAGTCCCTGCTGATGAAAAACATCCCCACACCATGATGCTTCCACCACCATGCTTAACTGTGGGGATGGTATTCTCGGGGTGAAGTGAGGTGTTGGGTTTGCGCCAGACATAGCGTTTTCCTTGATGGCGAAAAAGCTAAATTTGTCTCATCTGACCAGAGTACCTTCTTCCATATGTTTGGGGAGTCTCCCACATGCCTTTTGGTGAACACCAGACATGTTTGCTTATTTTTCTATTTAAGCGATGACTTTTTTCTGGCCACTCTTCCTTAAAGAGTGTACAGCTTAAAGTGGTCCTATGGACAGATTTCCAATCTCCGCTGTGGAGCTTTGCAGCTCCTTCAGGGTTATCTTTGGTCTCTTTGTTGCCTCTCTGATTAATGCCCTCCTTGCCTGGTCCATGAGTTTTGGTGGGTGGCCCTCTCTTGGCAGGTTTGTTGTGGTGCAATATTCTTACCATTTTTTAATAATGGATTTAATGGTTCTCCGTGGGATGTTCAAAGTTTCTGATATTTTATTTTTTATAACCCAACCCTGATCTGTACTTCTCCAGAACCTTGTCCCTAACCTGTTGGGAGAGCTCCTTGGTCTTCATGGTGCCGGTTACTTGGTGGTGCCCCTTGGTTAGTGGTGTTGCAGACTCTGTGGCCTTTCAGAACAGGTATATATATATATACTGAGATCATGTGACACTTAGATTGCACACAGGTGGACTTTATTTAACAAATTATGTGACTTCTGAAGGTAATTGGTTGCACCAGATCTTATTTAGGGGCTTCATAGCAAAGGGGGTGAGTACATAAGCATGCACCCCTTTCCCCTTTTGAATTTTTTWTWTTTATTTTTTAAACAAGTTCTTTTTTTCATTTCACTTCACCAATGTTGACTATTTTGTGTATGTCCTTTGCATGAAATCCAAATAAAAATAKATTTAAATTACAGGTTGTAATAKAACAAAATAGGAAAAACGCCAAYGGGGATYAATACTTTTGCAAGGCACTGTAATATCACTATAATCCGAGTGTTCATTTTCGGAAGTTGCTTTCATTTCAGCGCATCTACACTGAGTGTACACACYTTAGGAACACCTTCCGAATATTGAGTTGCYCTCCCTTTTGCCCTCAGAACAGCCTCAATTTGTTCGGGCATGGACTCTACAAGGTGTCAAAAACCTTCCACTGGGATGCTGGCCCATGTTGACTCCAATGCTTCACACAGCTGTGTCAAGTTGGCTAGACGTCCTTTGGGTGGTGGACCATTCTTGATATACAAGGGAAACTGTTTAGCGTAAAAAAGACAGCAGTGTTGCAGTTCTTGACAGAAACCAGGGCGCTTTGGACCTACAACCATTCCCCGTTCAAAGGCARTTCAAGCTTCTGTCTTTCCCATCACCCTCTGAATGGCACACATGCACAATCCATGTCTCAATTGTSTCAAGGCTTAAAAATCCTTCTTTAACATGTCTCCTCCCCTTCATCAACACTGATTGAAGTGGATTTAAAGTGACATTAATAAGAGATTATAGCTTTTACCTGGATTCACCTGGTCAGTCTATGTCATGGAAA
>NC_036858.1:44234635-44264007 GCF_002910315.2 Salvelinus sp. IW2-2015
ACTCCTTCACCTTACCTTCTAAACTACAATATCACAAACAATACATGTCTCAAATCAACTCATTCTTCCATAACACTTAGCAAAGGTTTCACCCAACAAGGACACTTTGTCACGGGGCATAAAACCAGATGACCTAAATCAGGACAATTGATTGCAAAATTATGCCTAATATATTTTATGTCATTTTTTTGCATTGAGTTGATTCCAAAAACAAGAACTTGTTATACACGCATCTTACCGATACAATAGCAATGCTAGTCAACCCTGTCTTTCCTGCATTTGGCCACAGGTTCCATCAACATCTTATATCATCTTGGGCAATGCCACCTAGGAAAGAATCTTTTGGCATGCCTGATCCATCCCTTGGCAATTCTTCTGCAGACATGTTCCAGGCAATCCAGCATTCATTGCATCCAGGCAGAGACATTTGATTTATGTGGATGGTGTCATAAACATTCCACCTCCATGAGGGAAAATTTAATTCCTCCTATGGGGTGAGGAATGGATAGTAAGGTGGAGGAACCGTGACACCATGCCTGGGATGGCTGCAAAACCACTCTGTGACTTGCACGGGAGCTGGTGAAATGGCCACATTGTCCCAGACAATTACAAACGGTTTGGCCCGATTTCGCTCACTGCAACCCTTTCCTGACCTGGCACAACCCTTCCATAGAGGTTCATCCAGGAATGGAAATGCAGACGGCTCAGTGTTGTATGCGCCCAATTAGCGGTGTAACAGGCAACAGTCAGAGGATATTGCTGCATATATTGTGATGTTTGGCACCCCTCTTGCCGGGAACATCCATTGTGCACTTTCCCAATCACATTCCTTCCTCGCGCTGTGTTTTGACCAAGTTGAAACCAGCCTCATCCACAAAGATGGATATGTGGGGTGTTCGCCTGGCTGCAATACTCCATGACTCAAAATACATCCACAAGCAGAACATAAGGGTTTAGGCTTTACGGTAGTTTACATGTATACTAAAACATTGCCATGCGTGCCCCTGCCCTTTGTTTATGTTCCAAAACCAGTCTGTGATTTTATAGTCATTACCTGCGACATAATTGTGTTCTGAGTTACTTGCTCGTCAGAGTCCTCTCAACGGGACAGGGTCTAAAAACTTGCTTCATTCTGACTGTTGTGTTTCAGGACTCTTAGAAATAGTTGTTATGCTTCCTTGTCAATATTTCCAAATTAATATTGTGCTGCCAAACACCTTGTCCCAAATCTCTGTGAGTTTTTATGCCATTGTGTCATGATACCATATTCAACGATTGCCAGTTTCCTGCACAGCAGTGAAATCCACTCTCCCGCCTGTGGGAGGTAACCATTGGGTCCTAAGCAGAAACACCAAAACAATTACACACAAGTTGGGTTGGAGGCTTTACTCAATTACTTCTGTAATGTGCAGTTCAGTCAGATGCCCTTGCAGAAATGCACATCTTAACTGTTGTTTTGCCGGAAACTTGCTCACAATAGGACCACTGTTGAGCGTTCTGCAGATGTGATGACTTATTACATGATTCAATTATAGTAGTCCTAATCTCACCTTTGAGACTACACTCTTGATTCCCTCTCAGTCTTCTCTACCACCGCATGGTTCTCCCTCCCTTGTTTATCATTACAGTTACAGCATGATTCCTAAGATGTCCCCTCTTTTGTCTAGATTGTAAAGAAAGGAAAGACGTAACACCTGGGTAGGTGTTCAGCTACAATGGAATCAGCTGTGGTTGGTCTAATTGTTTTTGATAGTATTTCATTTTTAGATTTGGAATAATTTTCATACGTATACATGTACACAATGCTAGCAAAATTGCTGTCTTATTCAATTTTGGTGGTTACGGTGTTAGTTGTTGAACTGAAGGTTTAACCAGTTTTGAAAAGAGTATGTAAACATGTGCAAATTGGCCTGAGTACCATAGGGTTTTTGGGTGAGTGAGAAAATATTTCATGAAATTTGAAAAGATGTACGTCATTGAAGGCATTTTTGTGCCAAAGCGATGAAAAAAATTATCCACAGTTATTAGCACACACAGACTGGCTGTTGTGCTCCACCGTGTGAAGAATTCTGAAAAGTACCTCAGTACGCGATTGTAAAAAACGGTAAAACATACTGGATGATTTTATTGTTTTATATGATTGGAAATCCTTAATGAGGATTTACCATAATTCTTAAATTGCCTACATCCTTGTTATTTGATATCTGGGTTCCTTTACTGAGATGGTCTTGGTTGGGTCACTTGGGTTGGGTCACTTGTCTCACGCTCCCTCTCTTCTCTGACTGTCTCTCTCCTTATTCACTCCATATTCTCCTTCAGCTGACTACTTGGTCCTACTTCCCGACTTGTTCCCCTAGCAATCTCTGTGATCCTACTCGTTTTCAGTGCCACCTCTCTCTGGCCAGGCTAGATTTGAGAAAGGGCTCGTCATCGTGTGACATATCATGTCTTCTCTGCAGCCTCTGGACACCTCAGCCAGAGCCTCAGGGTCAAAGCAATTACAGAGTACAATGCACAGGGAGGGGAGGGGAGGAGGAGGACAGGGGAGGGAGGGGGAGATGGGGAGGAATCTGAACTTATTTGAACTGTTCTGTGACCACGCTCTATCACTGCCATATTGAGGTGATTTAAAATGCTATTTTCGGCCTGCCCCCTTATTGGATATATTTTTCACCCCGTAGTTCACACACAGTCTATCCTGGGGGTGTTGGAAAATATTTCCCACTTTTACTTGCATTGAAAAATGTTCTCTATTGGGAATATGACCAGTTATCCTATTGCGCCGCAGAATATGACTGAGATGATGCAAAACAAAATGGTTACATTCTCAGGTAAATAACTAGGCTACTTATTTGCAAAACAAAAATACATTGCACGGAAAGATATTGAGCTGATTGCGCAACTCACTCGGAATTCAGAACTATCTGTAGACGTATATTCTGCCTTTGGTCTTTGGATGACTGTATGTACTTCGTTCTGTCGTGGTGGCCTCCTTCAGTTTACAGCTGCATAGCTGGAAACAAAAGGGCAGGACGGGCGGCCTGAGCATTACACACAACCATTCCACACACGCTGGCGCCTAAAACATAAAGCAAGTGTTCGTTTATAGAGAGGAGAGACAGAGAGACAGAGAAGAGAGAGAGAGAGATTCTCTTCCACCTACCTCCTGCTGTCTGATTACTTCTCTCGGTCACTCTGTCCACACTCTCTCTCTGTTAATGCTGGTACAAACAACCACACATATAATTTTCATATCAGTATAGTTATACTCTAATTGGAATGCTCGCGGATTCTGTCCATATCTCAAACCCTGTATTCTGCTCGATCTCTCAAACCCTATGTGTCTGTCTGTCTGTCCATCCGTCTGGCCATTTCATCTCCACACGCCTCTCCACTTGGACAAGAGGAACACTACGTGATAATGTTAGTTTCATTTTGACTATAGCTCAGTGTTCAACACCATAGTTGCCCTCCAAGCCTCAATCACGAAGCTCAGAACCCTTGGGACTGGAACTTCCTGACAGCCACCTCAGGTGGGTGAGGTGTAGGCAAGAACACATCTGTCACTGCGGACACTCGACACATGGCATTGAGTGCTTAGTCCCTCCTGTTTCCCGTTCACCAATGATGAGCATGACTCCAACACCATCATTTAAGTTTGCTGATGACAGTAAGTGGTTGGCCTTATCACCGATGATGAGCACAGTCGTAGAGGGAGAAGTTCAGTGACCTGCAGGTGGTTGCCAGGACAATAACCTCTTCCCTCAACGTCAGCAAGACAAAGGAGTGCCAAGCATTGCCCCTATCCACATCGACCAGGGCTGTGTGGAAGTGGGTCGAGAGCTTAAGTTCTTGGTGTCCACATATAAGGAATTATTATGGTCCTCAGCACACACACAGTCGTGAAAAAGGCACGACAATGCCTCTTCCCCCCTCACAAGGCGAAAAAAATTTTGGTCATGGGCACTCAGATCCTCAAAGAGGGTTAAAGGCTGCACACATTGAGAGGCATCTGGGATGGCTGCATCCACAATTGTAGTACGAATTCGTGGCATCGACCTCAAGGGCGCTACCAAATGGTAGTGCTTCCGGCCCAGTACATCTACTGGGGCGCGAGCTCCCTGCCATCCGGGACTCCATACCACTGCGCGGGTGGTCAGAGGATAGTCCCCCTAAAAATTGTCAAAGACTCCAGTCCACCCAAGTCATTAGAATGTGGCTCTCTGCTACAGCATGGCAAGCGGGTACCCCAATGCCCAAGTCTGGAACCAGCAGGACTCTTGAACGCTTTACCCCGAAGTCATAACACTTGCTAAATAGTTAGTTTAATAGTTAGGCCACTTAGCTACTCCGAACTAACTAAACTAACTATTTTGACTCATCACATGCGCTGTTGCTATTCATCTATCCTGTTGTCTAGTCACTTTATACCTTCTGATGATGTACATATCTACCTCAATTACATCGGTACCCCTGCCATCGGGACTGGGGGTACTGCGTACAAAGCCACAGCTGCATTTTGAGACAGATTCTAAATTTAGCTTGCGCTGCAGTGCAGGTGACATGCGACAGGCTTTCCCCATACTCAAGCATACACCATGAGGTAGACTCAGCTGTTTTTCTTTTGGCTGTGGAGCTGCAGCAAAGTGAAATGTACTCATATCCCTGATCGCCTGCTGGCTTCTCAGTTTCATTACTTACCCACCAGATAGGAAAAGTTTATGGCGGCAAGGTTTGGCTTTATTGAGGCATTAATTTTAATCTCCAATCTCCCCTATTCACATTCGTTTATTCATTGTCTGGTTGCACCATGTCGCGTGTCCAATACAGAATGGTATGAAAAAATCTCCGTTTGTGGGTCACAATGATAAATAAGGGAAAATAATGAAGACTTTTCATCTCGAGAGTCTTCAATATTGCCATATCTTTACTCCTGCATCTCAACGTAACAACGCCACCGTCTTCTCCTCTAGATTCTCGTGATTGAAAATGTTGTGTGGTCACAAAGAGCTGGTTAAGAGGATTTTGATAGATGCCCATTTCTTTAGTATATTCATGATTATTCCGGACCTCCATTTAAAAAAATAATCATTTATTTAAGTGAAGTTGTGAATGAAGTTCGCTGCCGGCGTCTTGGTTTTTAATTAATATTTTTAAAACCGATTCCAATTTGGCGAGGAAATTACAGATATGCCGTCTGTGAGTGCAGCTTCTATGAGAGCTTTCATAGTGAAGCTTCATATGAAATTCTTGCAAAATGTACATCATACAATAATTGCGAGAGAGAGAACGTGTGAGAGTAAAAAAAAACAATCAACCCTACAGAATGCATACGGCAGCAGTAAACTTGGTACCCTAGTCATCCCTCTGCAACGTACCTGAAAGGTTCAATTAGTTTTAACACGGATCTGTTGTGATTATGTAGAACGCCGAGAAAAGTAGATGGTCTCTGTTAATGGCTAGATGCGGCTTTAAACTCTGGCATCCTTTGCACCCGTAGTTTGTTACATACCTTTGTTCCTTCCCTCCACTCTCGATTTAGCTGAGTGCTGTTTCATCGCGTTACTGATGAAAGGAGAAGAAAAAGAGAGCAGAAAATGCTACTTAGGCCAGTGTACACGTTTGTTGATTGTGGGCAGTACAACTGCGTTTGAGCTCGCACACAGCTCAATGGACTGAGTATGGAAGATTGTTACACAGCTGTGTAACATGGATATCCTCTTACCTCTGTTGAGCTGAGCACCCTAAAGCCCATCTGGAACGACAGTACACCCCCCCCGCTCCTCTCTTGGAATGTCCAAGCTCACAACTACCCACAGCCTCACAGCTGACACACATACGTCCTACAGAGCCCTTAGCTTGACAGCCTCAAAATGATTTCCTTCAAAGGCTGTGAGGGTGAAGCCTCAGAAGCTAGATGTAGAAGCTATACTGTTTTGGTTGTTTTGGTTTTGTTTTTCTACTCTAGTCCAGGACATTATACACAAGCTCAGGCCTAAAGAACATACCCTCAAATACTTGTGGCTTCTGCGTCCAATCCTCATATTAGTAGCCCAGCAGAATAAACTCTTAACACTGAGTACTATATATGCCTTCACTGCCAACCAAAGCTATTGTTTAAAACATACGCAAGAATCTGCAGGAAATTATAAAACACCAAAGAAAACTGGAGCCATACCTTCTGGGTCCACTCCTGAAATCTGATCTATTCCATGTCCCTTACTATTTAGGCAACAGTCATCAACACAAATGGTTAAAGGTTTCTAAAAACATCCATTTCTGGCCAGTTTGGGTACACCCATCTAATGACTGGGATGGGATGCCCTTCGCCTCCATAGACATGCCTGAATTCTTGGGGCATGTCTACAAGGTGTCGGAAACGTTCCACAGGGGATGCTGGTCCATGCTGAAGGTGATGCGTATCTATCAGCAGTTGCTGCAGATTGGATAGCGGGTAATTCATGCCTGTGAACACCACCGTTGCCATCTCATCAACAGTAAGATGCTCTATTAGGGTTTGACGTCTTGGACCTGTTTGCCAGGTGTGTAGCCACTCAAAGTAAACTGAACTCGCTGTTATATTCCAGGCCGAATGTTTTCCACTCCTCAATTATTCATTGTTGGTGACGCGAGCCCACTGAAGCGCTTCTTCTGTTTTTAGCTGATTAGGATGGGAACCGGTGTGGTCGTCTGCTTTCAAGCTCCCACTATGACAAGAACCGATGAGTTCTGCTTTCCGGATGCTTCTGCACATTATTTGTCTATTTTTTGCCCTGCCTGTAAGTTTTGCACAATTCCTGCCATTCCTTTGACATCTGTCCATCAATTTAACGCGTTTTTTTTGCCCACAGGCCTGCTCACTGATGGAAGATTTTTTGATCGTCACACCATCTCTGTAGAAACTCTTAGACACTGGAATGTGTGTAAGAATGCCCGGATTGGCGTTTGTTTCTGAGATACTAGATCCGGCGTGTCGGACTGCAAACGTATGCCATGCGCAAAGTTGCCTAAAGCTCCTACATTTTGCCCCTATCTAACGTTCAATCGAACAGTAACTGAATGCCAATATGCCTGTCTGCTGCTTTAGTATAACCAAGCACAGCCACATGACTTCACTGTCTGTTACATAGGCAATGCATATTTCCTTGGTGAATGGTGGTGGCTATAGCGAATAAAAATAGATTGTGGTGGGGTTTGTTCAATTTTGATTTTTTACACAACATTGCTCTACACGTTGAGATGCAACATATTTTTTTTATGTGTGAACATAAGAGAAAATAAGAACAAAAACTGAAAAACTGTCGAGTGATGCATAACTCATTAACGCCCCCAAATGTTATACCTTTGTCGGGCCACCTTTTGGCAGCAATATCAGCTGCATGTCTTTGTGGGTATGTCTCTATAAGCTTGGCACATCTAAGCACTGGATAATTGTTGCCAATTCTTAAGCCCAACTCGTCCAGCTCGTTCAAGATGGATGGTTCTGCTGTGTGTATACAGCAATCTGAAGGGCGACGCCGGACGAGAGCCAAGAGGGTCGGGCAGTCAAGAAATTTATTCTGGGGAACAGACAAGAGAAACAAGACAGGAACAGCGGCGAACACGGGTAACACAGAATGAGACAATTAATCCGGGAAGCAGGGAGCAGAGCTCGGGAACAGACATATATAGGGAAGGTTAATGACACAAGTAATTTGAGTTCACGTGAAGTCATGATCGCTGCATGCGCTCGTGACTGGGGAAGGCAGGTGTGTGTACTGATGGTGGCTTGGAGTGCGTAATGCACTCAAGAGCGGCCAGGAGTGAGAAAGAGGGCGGAGCGGGCGTGACACAATCTTTAATTTCATATCACAGATTCTCAATTTGGATTGAAGGTCTGGGCTTGACTAAGCCATTCCAGCATTTAATGGTTCCCCTTAAACCACTCAAGTGATTGCTTTTAGCAGTATGCTTAGGGGGAGGGCGGGTTTTTTTTTCCAATTGTTCCCCCCTGCTGGGGGGGGGAAGGAGGGATGAACCTCCGTCCCAGTCTTCAAATCTCTGGAAGACTGAAACAGGTTTCCATCAAGGATTTCCCAGTATTTAGCTTCCATTCATGATTTCTTCAATTTCTGACCAGTTTCCAAGCCCTGCTGATGAAAAACAGTCGCCCACACCATGAGCTTCCACCACCATGCTTAACTGTTGGGGATGGTATTCTCGGATGAAGGGAAGGTGTTGTGGTTTTGCGCCAGACATAGCGTTTTCCTGATTGGCGAAAAAGCTATAAATTTGGTCTCATCTGACCAGAGTTACCTTTCTTCCATATGTTGGGGAGTTCCCACATGCCTTTTGTGTGAACACCAGACATGTTTGCTTATTGTTCTATTTAAGCGATGACTTTTTTCTGGCCACTCTTCCTTAAAGAGTGTTACAGCTTAAAGTGGTCCTATGGACAGATTTCCAATCTCCGCTGATGGAGCTTTGAGTCCTCAGGGTTATCTTTGGTCCTTTGTGCCTCTTGATTAATGCCCTCCTGCCTGGTCCTGAGTTTTGTGTGGCCCCTTCTCTTGGCAGCGTTTGTTGTGGTGGCAATTATTCGTACCATTTTTTTAATAATTGGATTTAATGTTTCTCCGTGGATGTTCAAAGTTTCTGATATTTTTATTTTTTATACCCAACCCTGATCTGTACTTCTCCAACCTTGTCCTAACCTGTGTTGGGCAGAGCTCCTGGTCTTCATGGTGCGGTTTACTTGGTGAGTGCCCCAGGTTAGTGGTGTTGCGACTCTGTGGCCTTCAGAACAGGTATATACAGTGGGGAGAACAAGTATTTGACTACCACTGCCGATTTTGCAGGTTTCTACTTACAAAGCATGTAGAGGTCTGTATTTTTATCTAGGTACACTTCAACTGTGAGAAACGGATCTAAACAAAAAATCGCAGGGAAAATTACATTGTATGATTTAAGTTAATTAATTTGCATTTTTATTGGCATGAACTTAAGTATTTTGATCACCTACCAACCAGTAGAATCCGGCTCTCACGAGACCTGTTAGGTGTTTCTTTTTAACGAAGCCCTCCTGTTCTCCACTCATTACCTGTTTAACTTGCACCTGTTTGAACTGCGTTCCTGTATAAAAGACACCGTGTCCACACACTCAATCAAACAGACTCCAACCTCTCCACAATGCCAGGACCAGAGAGCTGTGTAAGGACATCAGGGGATAAAATTGTAGACCTGCACAGGCTGGATGGGCTACAGGACAATAGGAAGCAGCTTGGTGAGAGGCAACAACTGTTGGCGCAATTATTAGAAAATGGAAGAAGTCAAGATGACGGTCAAATCACCCTCGGCCTGGTGGCTCCATGCAAGATCTCACCTCGTGGGGCATCATGACATGAGGAAGGTGAGGGATCAGCTCCAAAACTACACACGGCAGTACCTGGTCAATGACCTGAAGAGCAGCTGGGACCACAGTCTCAAAGAACAACCATTGTAGTAACACACACGCGTCATGGGATTAAATCCTGCAGCGCACGCAAGGCCCCCTGCTCAAGCCAGCGCATGTCCAGGCCCGTCCTGAAAGTTTGCCAATGACCATCTGATGATCCAGAGGCAGGAATGGAGAAGTCGATGGGTCTATGCAAGACAAAAATAGAGCTTTTTGGTCAAACTCCACTCGCCATGTTGGAGGAAGACGAAGATGAGTAGCCAACCCCAAGAACACCATCCCAACCGTGAAGCATGTGAGGTGGAAACATCATTTTTGTGGGATGCTTTTTCTGGCAAAGGGGACAGGAATGACTGCACCGTATTGCGGGGAGGGATGGATGGGGCCTATGTATCACGAGATCTTGGCCCAAACAACCTCCTTCCCTCAGTAAGAGCATAGAGAATGAGGGTCGTGGCTAGGGTCTTCAGCATGACAACGACTGAAAGACACACCAGGGCAACTAGGATGGCTCCCGAAGAAGCATCTCAAAGGTCCCTGGTGGCCCTAGGCCAGTCCTCCAGCCTGAACCCAATAGAAAACTCTTTGGAGGGAGATGAAAGTCGCGTAGTTGCCCAGCGACAGCCCCGAACCTGGAAGGCATGCCGGAGAAGGTCTGTATGGGGAGTGGGCCAAATCCCTGCTGCAGTTGTGTGCAAACCGGTCAAGCAACTACCAGGAACGGTATGATCTCTGTAATTGCAAAACAGAAGGTTTTCTTGTACCAATAATTAAGTTTCTGCTTTTCTGATGCTATCAATACTTATGTCATGCAAATAAAATGCAAATTAATACTTACAACATCATACAATGTGATTTTTCTGTTGATTTTTGTTTAGATTCTGGTCTCTCACAGTTGAAGTGTACCTATGATACAAATGGACAGACCTCTACATGCTTTGTAAGTAGGAAATAACTGCAAATCGTCAGTGTAATTCAAATACTTGTTCTCCCCTGTATTATATTACTGAGATCATGTGACACTTAGATTGCGCACACACGGTGGACTTTATTTAACAATTATGTGCACTTTGAAGGTAAATTGGTTGCACCAGATCTTATTTAGGGCTTCATAGCAAAGGGGTGAGTTACAATAAGCATGCACCCCTTTCCCCTCTTTGAATTTTTTTATTTATTT
Organism: Salvelinus sp. IW2-2015; assembly: GCF_002910315.2. NCBI lineage: Eukaryota > Metazoa > Chordata > Actinopteri > Salmoniformes > Salmonidae > Salvelinus > Salvelinus sp. IW2-2015. The sequence goes on from NC_036858.1 coordinate 44,245,246, forward strand.
TTTAAACAAGTTCTTTTTTTTCATTCACTCACCAATGTTGACTATTTTGTGTATGTTCCTTTGCTCTGAAATCCAAATAAAAATACATTTAAAATGTAGGTTGTAATACACAAAAATAGGAAAAACGCCAAGGGGTAATACTTTTGCAAGGCCTGTAAATATCACATATTAATCCGAGTGTTCATTTTCGAAGTTGTTTTCATTGCAGCGCATCTACACTGACGTGTACACACATTTAGGAACACCTCCGAATATTGAGTTGCACTCCCTTTTGCCCTCAGAACAGCCTCAATTTGTCGGGCATGGACTTACAAGGTGTCTCAAAAACCTTCCACTGGGATGCTGGCCCATGTTGACTCCAATGCTTCACACAGCTGTGTCAGTTGGCTAGACGTCCTTTGGGTGGTGGACCCATTCTTGATCTACAAGGGAACTGTTTAGCGTAAAAAAGACAGCAGTGTTGCAGTTCTTGACAGAAACCAGGGCGCTTTGGACCTACAACCATCCCCGTTCAAAGGCACTTCAAGCTTCTGTCTTTCCCATCACCCTCTGAATGGCACACATGCGAATCCATGTCTCAATTGTCTCAAGGCTTAAAAATCCTTCTTTAACATGTTCCTCCCCTTCATCAACACTGATTGAAGTGGATTTAAAGTGACATTAATAAGAGATTATAGCTTTTACCTGGATTCACCTGGTCAGTCTATGTCATGGAAAGAGCAGGTGTCCCTAATGTTTTATACACTCAGTGTAATTTGTAAACATTTTAACTGTATTAAAATATTACTTTTTTCAACTCCTAAAAAAATGAACACCAATCAACATTAAGTTAGCTTTCTTCTCTTTCTTGTGATGTAAGTGTCACGTATACTCCCTCTCCGGCCTCTAGGTCATCAGGCTGCTGATTTTCCCGCACACCTGTCACCATTGTCAAGCGCACCAGRGCCTCATGAAACTCACCTGGACTCCATCACCTCCTTGATTATCTGTCACTCCCCTTGGTTCTTTCCTTAGGTGTTATTGACTATGTTTCATGTCGGTGCGTTGTTTGTGTTTCGTGGTTATTGTTTTGTTTATTTATTTATTAAAATACTCACTCCCTGTACTTGCTTCCCGACTCTCAGCACACTCGTTACAGTAAGTGTCAAGACAATGTGTTAAATCCCTGACAAAGTTTAAGTTCTCTTATAGATACAACTGAAAGACAATGTATTCCATTGAGACCATTTAAGCCAATACCGGGGTGTGTTTGACAGGCTATTATGAACATTTACACGGTCGTAACATTAACGACAAAAAAACGACAGGCACAAGCTAGAGTATGAAAGAGTCAGAGGAGTAAAATGAAAGCAATCAATCCAGCTATATTTAATTGACAAGTGGATTTCCCCCCTCAAACACAGGAAACAGATGGCTGAAAAAGACAGATCCTCAGGTGGGCGGGGCATGCACYTTGCTACATATGTCTAGACACAACCACACTACTTGCACACCCAGACAGACAATCTCGATCCTGTGAAGACACAGGGAATTACACAAAGAGGTCGATGAAAACTGCATCAATGTTGTAGTCTCTCTCTCTCTCTCTCTCTCTCGCTCTCTCTCTCTCTCTCGTGAGAAGAAAGAACATACAGGGTGGTTAACACATCGGTGGAGGGGTGGATCGATGGTTTGTGATGGAGGGATGGTGTGTCCACCTGGGGAGGCAGGAGAACAAGCGGAAAACACACCTAAAACGCTGTGCCTCTCCTTCTCCCAGTGAGAGCGTCAGTAGTGGGAAATGGTGTAGAACAAACCTGTGATTACCACAGCAAAAGGAGGCCTGTTCACTATAGTCACAATTAATCTACAGTACATGTTGAGAATATGGTAGCGGATCTATCGGTTGCCATTGTTACTGTGACACCTACAGTGAGCAGTAATGCATCCATTCAACCCACAAGGGGTGGCAGGTAGCCTAGTGCTTAGTGTTGGGCCAGTAACTGAAAGGTTGCTAAATCGAATCCCCGAGCTGACAAGATAAAAATCTGTTGTTCTGCCCCTGAACAAGGTAGTTAACCCTCTGTGTCTAGGCCGTCATTGTAAATAAGAATTTGTTCTTTATTGACTTGCCTAGTTAAATAAAGGTCAAATWWAAAAAAATGCATCTATAGGAGTTACCTACAGTATGAAAGCTTCTCAGACATAGTTCCGTACTTCACCAAACTGACCAATGCACACACCATATAGCCCAGGGACATAATACATGCAATGCCGAAAGCTCAAAATTAGAGCCAATGTCTGTTTTAAATCTGCAACCCATATTGTCATTGTAGTATTATTGTTTTGTATACACTGAATGTAAAAAACATTAAGAACACCTTCCTAATATTGCATTTCCCTCAGACAAGCTTCAATCCATTGAGGCATGGACTCTACAAGGTGTCGCAAGCGTTCCAGAGGGATGCTGGCCCATGTTGATTCCAATGCTTCCCACAGTTGTGTCAAGTTGGCTGGATATCCTTTGGGTGGTGGACCATTCTTGATACACACGGGAATCTGTTGAGCGTGAAAAACACAGCAGCATTGCAGTTCTTGAAACAAACCAGTGCGCCTGGCACCTACTACCATACACTGTTCATAGGCACTTAAATCTTTTGTCTTGCCCATTCACCCTCTGAATGCACAGATACATAATCCATGTCTCAATTGTGGTCAAGCTTTAAAAATCATTCTTCAACCTGTCTCCTCCCCTTCATCTCTTGATTGAAGTGAATTTAACAAGTGTCATCAATAAGGGATCATAGCTTTCGCCTGGATTCACCTGGTCAGTCGGAAAGAGCAAGTTCTTAATGTTTTGTATATTCAGTGTATATTGGATATTTTAACATTGATCATATTGAAATTATTGTGCACGTTTAGAATTGTTTTATGATCATCTGTGATTGTAAATTGGTGTACAATTCAATCCATGGGAAAAGGGGGATACCTAGTCAGCTGTGCAACTGAATACATTCAACTGAAATGTGTCTTCCGCATTTAACCCATCCCCTCTGAATCAGAGAGATGTCTTCCACATTTAACCCATCCCCTCTGAATCAGAGAGATGTGTTCCACATTTAACCCATCCCCTCTGAATCAGAGAGATGTCTTCCACATTTAACCCATCCCCTCTGAATCAGAGAGATGTGAAGGACTGTCTTTATTGACATCCACGTCTTCAGTTCCCGAGAAACCAATCAACTCTACTACTTCTACTGTTTGAGTGACATTACAGATAATGTGACACCTGTGTCAAACCACGTCACATTTTGCATGTGGTGTAACATAAGCCTATACAGAAGTAAATAATATGAGATGCATAACCTCTGGGCAAATAACAGTAGTGTTGCCCTGTGACTTGTCACACTCCCCTCAGTTTACAGGGTTGTCACAGCGCCCACATTTTCCCCTGATGAAATACTACCCTGGCTTACTAGGCAGAAGGAGGGAAAAAAGGTCAAATCACTGATATGAAAATGTACATGTCTAAGAATAGTGTTGGGAACGGTGGGATAAGGGAAGTTAGATATTTGTTCAGTGTCACACCGTAAGCAGATTTGGGAGTGACATTATGGATGTATTCCTCTGTCCTTACAGAGGGACAAAAGATTAGGCTACTATTATGAATGGGAACATTGTTGGACTGAGAGATAAATATGACTGCCAGAGACAATGTAAACAATCTTAGACAAGCACTCACTCCCAAAACAAACTTTACTGACCCCTCTCATTTTTTGACGTTCTTGTGCCATTAGGCTATCCTCTGCAGTGGAAGGAAATCCAATAGCTACAGTACGACATGATTCATAGAGCCAATTTCATTTCAAGCCAAATGGTTGGGAGGAATTCAATGAACCAGCACGCTACAATAGAACAGGGCTGTTCCAGTGTCCCAGACATTCTCAGATCAGTACCTATTCTAATTCCACAATGGGAGAGTTGTGAATCCAGCCAGCGATACTTTACATTTAGATGGTCCTATATAACGGCATTCTTATGTCCATCCCAGTATTAGACATATGGACGTTAAGAGCCACAGCTTAGAAGCACTGGCTGGCACGTGCCATATGTGATGTTCATGGCCTTTCTGTACAGATGCACATGTGAACAACTTGGATGAGATCCAGCGATTTGATTGGCTTCAGCAAAAACATCAGAAGCCTTGGGTTATTACACCACATGACTGCCTCAGCCTGACTGTCATCTCAGGTCAGCTTGGAAGTTGCTGGCCTCACAATGTTAAACGTCATACATGACAACCCCGGTAGTCATGTCAACACCAGGTACACTGTTTGACGGACCTGACAAATCACAAGTGTACACCGGTTGAAACCACATGTCACTCGAATGTGGGGAAATATGGATGTGAGGAACACAATTGAGGACAAGATACTGGTAGAATCACAGTTTAGCCTCAGGGCTCAACATGGCACACATGACACATAGATTCAATGGGGTGAAGTAAACAAACGGTCCAAGTGTGAACAAGGCTGTATCCTCTGTCTGAACATTGAAAGGCTCTAACATTATGACCTTTTGTGCATCTCCACATTGTGAACAACTCCACAGTTCAATTTTTCGAATGGAGAACTCGGTGAAGACTGTATATTCCTATAGGGGAAGTACTCAGGCCTCAGATTCCTAGCAATGGGGACATACAGTACTAAAGCCTAATTACAGTATGTCCACAGGGGAAACAGTAAAGCTGGTCTCCACCTCCTATTACAGGGAACAAAGTAAAGCCCATTTCTATATGTTCCTGCAGGCTACACAGCAAAGTCCGTCTCTGTCTCTACCCATGGGTGACACAGTAATCATTGAGCTCTTCACACATAGGGGGATACTGCAGTGTCTCTATTACACTGTCTCAGGGGATAGGGGATACAGTTCAGTATATGGGAGCTCCCTATGACTTCCATAACTCCCAGTTGTGGTTTCAGAGGTAGGGGGCAGCAATATGATGCTTTCATATGGAGATGAGCCTCAGCAGGGGGTCCCTGTTCCTCACCCTCACACTGACTCTGTTTCCTCTACCCTCTCTTCCTCACCCTCTCCCTCTCTCACCCCGACAAGCATAATGAAACCCCAGTCAGAATAGTAGTACATGCAGCGAATTAATTATGTGGAAGACAGCAGGATGTCGATGCATCAGATTCATTTGGATAATTTGAAACCATGTTCTGTGGCATTCACTAACACTGCTTATTCTGACACACTGCTTGGTGTATGAGGATATACGCAGTATAAACTGTGACAAGGCACAACGGCAGACAAACAGATAAGTAGACAAATACAACACATGCATAAACACAGATACACACACACACACACACACACTACTGAACGCACGCACACACGCACATATACACACATACACACAGGCACATAACTTATGGGGGGTACAGGGGGGTCATGACACCCTCCCCCCTATATTAGAGACAGGCCAATTTGACACCCTCAATAATATACTATGATGAATTTAATAATGGTTTAAAAAGAATTATCCCACCATAGCTACTGGTAGAATTGTTGGATGTTCCCCCATGATGAAAGGGGGCCATGACTGAAAAAGTTTGAAGCACAATACATATGTTGTACAGAAGGATCACAGGGGTTTCTATGGCTGAGCATAATGACGTATACAGTGCATTCCACTCTGTTTCCCACATCAGACATTTCTGTACATCAAACATCTTTCAGACGGCGTCCCAGGCCCACTGCACTATTAGCAGTCAGCACGGCATCCATGCCAGACTCCAGGTTAGGAAGGTCAATTCCTCTAGGCCTCCTAATGCTCAATAATCTCCAAACCCATACTACTAGCCACACTTTCCAGCGACTCAGCAATCTCACTCTTACCATATATGACCTACCGTCTATCACCTGAACTCTACTGGGAGGCCCCTATCCTTAAAGCAATTTTGTATACCCATTTTTCAGAGTGAGGGGGACTTTAGCCGATGCCATGCGTTCCAAGACAGCCCACGGTGTAGGACTGAACAGATTGGAGTGCAACAGCTTCTCTATGTGTCGTGTCACTCAACATTTACTCAGGGCTGACTGGCTGGTCTGTCCTAGAAGCATTAATGACGCCCACACTATACAGTACTGGGCCATGCCATCGCCATGGTGATGGTTTGGCACAGACAGTGCATGGGGAGCATTCTGGGAATGCTGCCCCTCTCTTCCTGGTGTGACATGGATGGACCTTACTTCCTGTGTATTGTTATGTGTTGTTACTCTGCTAGGATCCCACCATACTGACTGCCTGACAAGCTGTAAGCACACACACACACAAACTCACACAKTAGAGTGTAAAGAAATTAAGAAAGATAGAAAGTATTTTCTTTTCAAAGGCTTAGAATAAAAACCCATGGATAGGAACTTTAATTAGTGRATTCTGGGCTCTGCAACTGCTGTCCACAGACACTCCTGACTCCTACACATTGCCTCAGTAGCCTCTATATCACCCAACTCAGTCTCAACATACAGTCTTGGCCAAAAGTTTTGAGAATGACACAAATATTTATTTCCACAAAGTTTGCTCTTTCAGTGTTTTTAGATATTTTGGTCAGATGTTACTATGGAATACTGAAATATAATTACAAGCATTTTACAAGTGTCAAAGACTATTGACAATTACATGAAGTTGATGCAGAGTCAATATTTGCAGTGTTGACCATTCTTTTTCAAGACCTCTGCAATCCGCACTGGCATGCTGTCAATTAACTTCTGCGCCACATCCTGACTGATGGCAGCCCATTCTTGCATAATCAATGCTTGGAGTTTGTCAGAATTTGTGGGMTTTTGTTTGTCCTCCCGCCTCTTGAGGATTGACCACAAGTTCTCAATGGGATTAAGGTCTGGGGTGTTTCCTTGCCATGGACCAAAAATCACGATGTTTTGTTCCCCGAGCCACTTAGTTATCACTTTTGCCTTATGGCAAGGTGCTCCATCATGCTGTAAAAGGCATTGTTCGTCACCAAACTGTTTCTGGATGGTTGCGAGAAGTTGATCTCGGAGGATGTGTTGGTACCATTCTTTATTAGTGTTCTTAGGCAAAATTGTAAGTGAGCCCACACCCTTGGCTGAGAAGCAACCCCACACATGAATGGTCTCAGGATGCTTTACTGTTGGCATAACACAGGACTGATGGTAGCGCTCACCTTGTCTTCTCCGGACAAGCTTTTTTCCGGATGCCCCAAACAATTGGAAAGGGGATTCATCAGAGAAAATGATTTTACCCCAGTCCTCAGCGGTCCAATCCCTGTACCTTTTGCAGAATATCAGGCTGTCCCTGATGTTTTTCCTGGAGAGAAGTGMCTTSTTTGCTGCCCTTCTTGACACCAGGCCATCCTCCAAAAGTCTTCGCCTCACTGTGCGTGCAGATGCACTCGCCTGCTGCCTGCCTGCTGCCATTCCTGAGCAAGGTCTCTACTGGTGGTGCCCCGATCAGGCAGCTGAATCAACTTTAGGAGACGGTCCTGGCGCTTGCTGGACTTTCTTGGGTGCCCTGAAGTCTTCTTCACAACAATTGAACCGCTCTCCTTGAAGTTCTTGATGATCCGATAAATGGTTGATTTAGGTGAAATCTTACTGGCAGCAATATCCTTGCCTGTGAAGCCCTTTTTGTGCAAAGCAATGAWGACGGCACGTGTTTCCTTGCAGGTAACCATGGCTGACAGAGGAATAACAATGATTCCAAGCACCACCCTCCTTTTGAAGCTTCCAGTCTGTTATTCAAACTTAATCAGCATGACAGAGTGACCTCCAGCCTTGTCCTCGTCAACACTCACACCTGTGTTAACGAGAGAATCACTGACTGCAGTGGAATGCAGTGGAAATATTTTTGGGGGATTCAGTTCATTTGCATGGCAAAGAGGGACTTTACAATTAGTTMCAATTCATCTGATCACTCATCATAACATTCTGGAGTATATGCAAATTGCCATCATACAAACTGAGGCAGCAGACTTTGTGAAAATTTCTYTTTGTGTTATTCTCAAAACTTTTGGCCACGACTGTACACGTGCTACTCTACCTCCCTATACAGTAGCAGAAGCGGGAGAACAATAAGTATGAATCAATCACTCATCCTACCCATGACACCATCTGGCAGTACAGTACAGTAGAAGCAATCAATTCTCGCTCATTACCTCTCCTCAATGACAAAGAGGAGGTGTGGTGTCTGTTCAAGACAGAAAATACAGTAGCTCTCCATAGGTAGAGTGTTCATCAGCTCCAGGGCACAAACTAACAACATCTTGTTTTAATCATCTAGACATTGAATTACATACATTAGATCTTGGATATAACATCAATATCCTTAGCATAAGACAGCTATAGCTCCACTTACAGTACAACTGTCAGTCCTATACAGTATATTTCCCAATAGTATTGTGAGAATAGGTGTTTGATTCTGGACAATACAACTGGTGATAATGAGCCTTTCCTCACTCCAAGCTAGGCCTTTAGTTAGCCTGGGCCTAGATTTGCATTGCCACCCACTCCCCGATGCAGATAATGCTGGGTGTTGGAGGGAGATGAGCAGGGAATCGAGGATCTGGCATCCCACAGTGGGAAATTCCCCAGAATCAATTTCCCAGCAGAGTGGGTGTGTGTGGCTGAGCTGAGTGCCTATTACTGCAGGACAGGGAATATATCCAGGCCCATGCCCTGCATCCACCCGGTGTCCAGAGCTCTTGTTGAAACCACTTTCACGGGCATGGATGTGCCCAGAGGCTAAATTAGTTCTGTAAGGATGGTATTGAGACAGTAGAATGCTCTAGGAGTCTTCCCTCCACTGACTTTGGCCAAGGAGCAGTGCTGCTGGGTCCCAATTTCAAGAGCAAGGAGGCCATGACAGACTGTAGCCCCCCAACCTGGGTCACAGGTTGTAGAAACACTCCAGTCTAGACTCCTTCTGATACGATGTGGGGCCCAAGATTTAGAGTCCCTTAAATTCTATTCCATTATATCTCCCCATCTGAGGACCTAGCGATGCTTAGGAAAGTATTTCTTTGTCTAACTCAGCATACAGGCATTAGAGTTGCCTTTACCCACTTTTCCCTACGATTATCCAAAGCCAACACCTGAAGAGCTTGATCCCCAAAACACACCAATAGCTGGAGTCCAGGAGATGAAAAGACACTGTTTTCATCAGGTGGCACAGACACAGCTTCAGCGAGTACGGACATGAAGAAATTGTATAGGGTTGTAAAAACATMATGGATTCTCTTTTAACTCTTCAGAACCCATAGCGAACGGCCTTGTTTTTCTAACAATATTATCTGTGTCAATATTTCWAAATTAACTTGCGGAGAACCTGTTGTCATATTCGCGTGGCTGAGACCACAGAAGGAGTGTTGTATGGTGTTGAAGCTCGTTTGGAGGTTTGTTAGCACAGTGTCCAAAGAAGGGCCAGATGTATACAGAATGGTGTCATCTGTGTAGAGGTGGATCAGAGAATCACCAGCAGCAAGAGCGACAWCATTGATATATACAGAGAAAAGAGTCGGCCCGAGAATTTAACCCTGTGGCACCCCCATAGAGACTGCCAGAGGTCCGGACAACAGGCCCTCCGATTTGACACACTGAACTCTGTCTGAGAAGTAGTTGGTGAACCAGGCGAGGCAGTCATTTGCGAAGCCAAGGCTATTGAGTCTGCCGATAAGAATGCGGTGATTGACAGAGTCGAAAGCCTTGSCCAGGTCGATGAAGACGGCTGCACAGTACTGTCTTTTATCGATGGCGGTTATGATATCGTTTAGGACCTTGAGCGTGGCTGAGGTGCACCCATGACCAGCTCGGAAACCAGATTGCATAATGGAGAAGGTACTGTGGGATTCAAAATGGTCGGTGATCTGTTTATTAACTTGGCTTTCAAAGATTTTAGAATGGCAGGGCAGGATGGATATAGGTCTATAACAGTTTGGGTCGAGAGTGTCTCCCCCTTTGAAGAGGGGGATGACCACGGCAGCTTTCCAATCTTTGGGGATCTCAGACGACACAAAAGAGGTTGAATAGGCTAGTAATAGGGGTTGCAACAATTTCGGCGGATGATTTTAGAAAGAGAGGGTCCAGATTGTCTAGCCCAGCTGATTTGTAGGGATCCAGATTTTGCAGTTCTTTCAGAACAAGTTGCTGCAGGGAGTGCTGAYATGTTGGCCAGGGTAGGGGTAGCCAGGTGGAAAGCATGGCCAGCCGTGGAAAAATGTCTATTGAAATGATTGGTTATCGTAGATTTATCGTTGGTGACAGTGTTTCCTATCCTCAGTGCAGTGGGCAGCTGGGAGGAGGTGCTCTTATACTCCATGGACTTTAGTGTCCCAAAACATTTTGCAATTAGTGCTACATGAAGCAAATTTCTGTTTGAAAAAGCTAGCCTTAGCTTTCCTAACTGACTGAGTATATTGGTTCCTGACTTCCCTGAAAAGTTGCATATAGCGGGGGCTATTCAATGCTAATGCAGAACGCCACAAGATGTTTTTGTGCTGGTCCAAGGGCTATATCTGTTCTTAGTTCTACATTTTTTAATGGGGCATGCTTATTTAAGATGGAGAGGAAAGCACTTTTGAAGAGCAACCAGGCATCCTCTACTGACGGGATGAGGTCAATATCCTTCCAGGGTACCCGGGCCATGTCGATTTGAGAGACCTGCTCGCTGAAGTGTTTCAGGGAGCAGTTGACAGTGATGAGGGGTGGTCGTTTGACCGCGGACCCAGTACGCATGCAGTCAATGAAGCAGTGATCGCTGAGATCCTGGTTGAAGACAGCAGAGGTGTATTTAGAGGACAGGTTGGTCAGGTTGATATCTAAGAGGGTGCTCATGGTTACGGATTTAGGGTTGTACCTGCTAGGTTCCTTGATGATTTGTCTGAGATTGAGGGTATCTAGCTTAGATTGTAGGACGGCCAGGGTGTTAAGCATGTCCCAGTTTAGGTCACCTAACAGTACGAACTCTGAAGATAGATGGGGGGTGATCAATTCACATATCGTGTCCAGGTCACAACTGGGGGCCGAGGGGTGTCTATAGCAAGCGGCAACGGTGAGAGACTTGTTTCTGGAAAGGTGGATTTTTATATGTAGAAGCTTGAATTGTTTGTGCACATACCTGGATAGTAAGACAGAACTCTGCAGGCTATCTCTGCAGTAGATTGCAACTCCGCTCCCTTTGGCAGTTCTATCTTGTCTGAAAATATTATAGTTAGGGATGGACATTTCAGGAATTTTGGTGGCCTTCCTAAGCAAGGATTCAGACATGGCTAGGACATCCGGGTTGGCGGAGTGTGCTAAAGCAGTGAATAAAACAAACTTAGGGAGGAGGCTTCTAATGTTAACATGTATGAAACAAATGCTTTTACAGTTACAGAAGTCAACAAATGAGAGTGCCTGGGGAATGGGAGTGATGCTGGGGCCTGCAGAGCCTGGGTTCACCTCTACATCACCAGAGGAACAAAGGAGGAGTAGGATAAGAGTATGGTGAAGGCTTAAAGAACTGGTTGTCTAGTGCGTTCGGAACAAAGAGTTAAAGAGAGTCAGGGCTGTGGAGAGTCAGGGCTCAACAGCAAAAGGCAGGGAGGAAGAAGAGTTAGAGATGATTGGAGTGATAGAGATGTGAAGCGAGGAATGGAGTGAGAGGAGAGTGGAGGGAGAGAGGAAGAGGAGAATGAAGGAGAGTGGAGGGAGAGAGGAAGAGGAGGGAGAGGAGAGTGGAGGGAGAGTAACATGGATAGGGACAGGAGGAGGAAGAGGGAGGGGAAGAGGAAGAGCATACCCGAGAGGGGAGCCTACGTTTCCATGAGTGTGTCTGCCCTATCCCACCATTCACCCTTGTACCACACAGCCTGGGCCTAAAGTGACAGTGGCAGGGGGTTTGGAGTTGTTTTTAAAAGTATCAGGAACTTATATCTGTTCCAGAGTTTGAAATGGATTACAAAAATAAATAAGCAGGGTTGACCATCTTGACCACCTGAGGGGCTAATAGAATGTAGGATGCACAGGCAGAAAATAGTGGAAGTATGTTTTTTGGGGGATGCTCAACATTGTCATCATAAATGTGTACATTGTTTGGGGGACCCTGCAGCTTGTGRATTCACTTTGTGATATGGATAGAGTGGCATAAAGAGGGAAGCCAAGAGTGTGGCACCAGGGCGTGCGGACCAAGTTGTAACTTATTTGAAAGCAGGTGAAGTTTGAAGGACACAAGAGACGGTGTGTGGTGTGCATCCGGAGTGGACGCATTGCAAAGAGTGGGAGACCTCCTTTGGGTGAGCTACGTGTTCTGTGCCACATTGCAAAATGGGGCCATGTTTCATCCTCATACATGTTAGAGCTTTTGTAGCATAAACTGACTTGTTGTCCACCCAATCAAAGGATCCGAATAGAATCTAGTATTGAGAGCATTAGCTACAGCTAGCTAGCACTGCAGTGCATTAAATGTGTAGAGTTGTTGAATCAAAGAAAGAGAAAGACATTAGTTGAACAGTTTCAAACAAATTAATTTCTTTCAAAATGAAGGAGGATATATAAATATATTGCTTATATATATATATATATATATAGTTGAAGTCGGAAGTTTACATACACTTAGGTTGGAGTCATTAAAACATGTTTTTCAACCACTCCACACATTCTTGTTAACAAACTATAGTTTTGGCAAGTCGGTTAGGACATCTACTTTGTGCATGGCACAAGTCATTTTTCCAACAATTGTTTACAGACAGATTATTTCACTTATTATTAACTGTGTCACAATTCCAGTGGATCAGAAGCTTACATACACTTACATACACTTGACTGTGCTTTTAAACAGCTTGGAAAATTCCAGAAAATTATGTCATAGCTTTAGAAGCTTCTGATAGGCTAATTGACATAATTTGAGTCAATTAGAGGTGTACCTGTAGATGTATTTCAAGGCCTACCTTCAAACTCAGTGCCTCTTTGCTTGACATCATAGGAAAATCAAAATAAATCAGCCAAGACCTCAGAAAAAGAATTGTAGACCTCCACGAATCTGGTTCATCCTTGGGAGCAATTTCCAAATACCTGAAGGTACCGCATTCATCTGTGCAAATAATAGTACGCAAGTATAAACACCATGGGACTCCGCATCCGTCATACCGCTCAGGAAGGAGATGCGTTCTGTCTCCTAGTGATGAACGTACTTTGGTGCAAAAAGTGCACATCAATCCAGAACAACAGCAAAGGACCTTGTGAAGATGCTGGAGGAAACAGGTACAAAGTATCTATTTCCACAGTAAAACGAGTCCTAAATCAACAGAACCTGAATGGCCGCTCAGCAAGTAAGAAGCGACTCCTCCAAAAACGCCAGACTATGGTTTGCAACTGCACATGGACAAAATCATACATTTTGGAGAAATGTCCTCTGGTCTCATGAAACAAAAATAGAACTGTTTGGCCATAATGACCATCATGATTGGAGGAAAAAGGGGAGGCTTGCAAGCAAGAACTCCATCCCAACTGTGAAGCACAAGGGTGGCAGCATCATGTTGTGGGGGTGCTTTGCTGCAGGAGGGACTGGTGCACTTCAGAAAATAGATGGCTTCATGAGGAAGGGAAATGATGTGGATATATTGAAGCAACATCTCAGACATCAGTCAGAAGTTAAAGCTTGGTCGCAAATGTGTCTTCCAAATGGACATTGACCCCAAGCATACTTCCAACGTTGTGGCAAAATGGCTTAAGGACAACAAAGTCAAGGTATTGGACTGGCCATCACAAAGCTCTGACCTCAAACTTATAGAAAATGTGTGGCAGAACTGAAAAAGCTTGTGCGAGCAAGCAGGCCTACAAACTTGATTCAGTTACACAATCTCTGTCAGGAAGAATGGCCAAAATTCACCAATTTATTGTTGGAAGCTTGTGGAAGGCTACCCGGAATGTTTGACTCAAGTTAAACAATTATAGGGCAATGCTAACCAAATACTAATTGAGTGCATGTAAACTTCTGACACACTGGGAATGTGATGAAAGAAACAAAAGCTGAAATAAATAATTCTCTCTACTATTATTCTGACATTTCACATTATTAAAATAGTGTTGATCCTAACTGACCTAAGACAGGGAATTTTTACTCGGATTAAATATCATGAATTGTGAAAAACTGAGTTTAAATGTGTTTGGCTAAGGTGTATGTAAACTTCCGACTTCAACTGTTCTTAAGTACTAAAKGTAAATATAATAGCAAAAATATTCTTAAGTATCAAATAAAAAAATTATWATTTCAAATTGCTTATATTAAGCAAAGCAGACGGCACAATTTTCCTATTTTTTGAATTTACTGATTGCCAGGGGCACACTACAGCATGCAGACATAATTTATAAACAAAGCATTTGTGTTTAGTGAGTCCGCCAGATCAGAGGCAGTAGAGCCAGGGATGTTCTCTTGATAAGTGCGTGAACTTGACATTTGTCCTGTCCTGCTAAGCGTTCAAAATGTAACGAGTACTTTGGGTGTCAGGGAAAATGTATGGAGTAAAAAGTGAGTTATTTTCTTCAGGAATTTAGTGAAGTAAAAGTAAAAGTAGTCAAAAAAAACTACTTAAGTAGTACTTTAAAGTATTTTTACAACACTGACCATCACAATTGTAATTATATCTCTGCCAGTGTCTTGGCTTGGTGGCCCAAAAAATTATCTTCATTGATCAATACGTAAAGAGTAATTTAAGAATCCGAATTCGGAACCACTTTGGCCTCCRTGTAGACTAGATGTCATAGCCCAGCATTTCTGGAATATTGTCAGCAAAGATGCAAATGTACAGTATGTGTGGTCAGGTGCAACATAGAGGGACTTTTGAAATTGGCTCAGAACAGGGCAGCACGACTGGCCCTTAGATGTACACAGAGAGCAAATATTAATAATATGCATGTCAACCTCTCCTGGCTCAAAGTGGAGGAGAGATTGACTACATCACTACTTGTATTTGTGAGAGGTATTGACATGTTGAAAGCACCGAGCTGTCTGTTTAAACGACTAGCACACAGCTCAGACACCCATGCATACCTCACAAGACATGCCACCAGAGGTCTCTTCACAGTCTCCTAGTCCAGAACAGGCTATGGGAGGTGCACAGTACTACATAGAGCCATGACTCTCATCGTTCCACCTGTCACCAGAGGGRAGCAGAGACCATCCTAGAGACATTAATGACACTCAGGTGTGTCCTACTACTCATTATGAGTTTCCTGTTAATTAAAAGAGTTGTGTTTTCTGGTTTCCTTTGCAGAAGCTTGAGTTGTTTACTGTGTGTGTTTGACTGAGGTTTTGAGACGTAGTAGTGTTTTTCCAGTGTTACTGTGATCCTTCGGCTACCATTTCTCAGTAAAGTATTTATTTTTATCCTTAACCACTGATTCCTTGTCTGGTACCTTCTCTGCACCTGGGTCCAACCTCCCCACGTCACAATGATTACATGGAACTCTATTCCACATCAGCTTACTGATGCAAGCAGTAGAATCAGAAATGTTTTAAGTATACACCTTATGGAACAGCAGGGACTGTGAAGCAACACAAACATAGGCACATACACATGCAGACACAGTTGATAACTTATGCACTATACACACACGTACACATGGATTTTGTGTTGTAGATATGTGGTATTGGAATAGGGGCCTGAGGGCACTTAGTGTGTTGTGAAATCTGTTATGAATGTATTGTAATGTTTGTAAAATGGTATAACTGCCTTAATTCTGCCAGACCCCAGGAGGAGTAGCTGCTGCCAAGTCAACAGCTAATGGGTTCATAATAAATACAAATCTCTGGAATTTATTTCAAATACACTGAGTGGACAACATATTAGGAATACCTTTCTAATATTGAGTTGCACCCCCTTTTGCCCTCCAAACAGCCTCAATTCATCAGGGCATGCATCGACTCGTTCCACAGGGACGCTGGCCCATTTGGATTCCATTGCTTCCCACAGTTGTGTCAAGTTGGCTGGATGTCCTTTGGGTGGTGGACCATTCTTGACACGCACGGGAAACTGTTGAGCCTGAAAAACTTCAGCAGCATTGCAGTTCTTGATACACTCAAACCAGTGTGCTTGGCACCTACTACCATTCCCTGTTAAAAGGCACTTAACTTGTCTTGTCCATTCATCCTCTGAATGGAACACACACATAATCCCATGTCTCAATTGCCTCAAGGTTTAAAAATCCTTTAACCTATCTCCCCTTCATCTACACTGATTGAAGTGGATTTAAAAAGTAACATCAATAAAGGATCATAGCAGGTGTCACTAATATTTTGTACACTCWGTGTATATGGAGATTTATTATTTTTCCGTATGTGTGCTATGTGTGTATGTTCATGGTGTGTGTGCTTGTCTTAACAAATGTAGGATKTTTGATCACCCTGTTGCAGGAAAACCTGAGGTTTTAAAAGGCTTCTGAAATTTGTAGTTTCCACTATGAAATTTCAGACTTGATTTTCCCTTACGAGTAATGTATCACCCCTATAAAAATATCCATTAATTGTACTTCATATTTCCTGTTGCTGCAGGAGTATTTTCCTGCTCTTGCAAACTGTCTCAAATMATGTATTTGTGTTTAATTGAATGTTTGTACATCACCCACATTTGTAAACATTTTAGCAAGGGAATATACCAATTTATGGAATGTTTGTATCTCTGTGTGTCTGRCTGAAAGAGCAACATTATGCGTGTTTGTGGTTTAATCRATATCCCATCAACTTTCTGGAAAAAATACACTAATATCCTAATTGATTTCCAGACCTTCTTCCAAAGCTCCACTCTCAGATATGTAAACTGTAAATAGGTGTGTGTACATGTGTGCATGCATCCTAATCTTCCTGTAATCCTCTGAGAAGTGGAGATTACAGGTCCCGAATGCCCTGTTCACACACACACAATAACATACACACACATTGACCCCTGTCCCYAATCTATGAGATTTATCCTCACAGCTGTTTGTCTCTGTCTGTTGTGGTGGCTCTCTTCTCACGTAGACAGACAGTGGTTGACTCAATCATAACAGACATGTAGCTAGAATACAGTGGTATGGATTAAATAAGTAAAAATGAACTGATATGGTTGCCTTAAATTACAGTACCWGTCAAAAGTTTGGACACAACTACTCATTCAAGGGTTTTTCTTTATTTTTACTACTTTCTACATTGTAGAATAATAGGGAAAACTTTGAAATAACACATTGAWTCATGTAGTAACCAAAAAAGTGTTYAACAAATCTAAATATATTTTAGTTTTTAGATTCTTTAAATTAGCCACAATTTGRCTTGAAAGCTTTGCACACACTTGGCATTCTCGCAACCAGCTTCACCTGGAAAGATTTTCCAACAGTCTTGAAGGAGTTCCCACATATGCTAAGCACTTGTTGGCTGCTTTTCCATCACTCTGAGGTCCAACTCATCCCAAACTCTCTCAATTGGGTTGAGGTTGGGTGATTGTGGAGGCCAGGTCATCTGATGCAGCACTCACTACATCACTCTCCTTGGTAAAATAGCCCTTACACAGCCTGGAGGTGTCTTGTTGAAAAAATAACAATAGTRTCACGAAGCACAAATCAGATGGGATGGCGTATCGCTGCAGAATGCTGTGGTAGCCATGCTGGTTAAATGCATCTTGAATTCTAAATAAATCACTGACAGTGTCACCAGCAGAGCACCATCACACCTCCTCCTCGCTTCACGGGGGGAACCACGTATGCGGAGATAATCCGCTCACCTACTTTGCGTCTCACAAGGACAGGGCGTTCGGTAACAAAAATCTCAAATTTGGACTCATCAGACCAAAGGACAGATTTCCACCGGTCTAATGTCCATTCCTCATGTTCCTTGGCCCAAGCGTTTCTCTTATTATTATTGGTGTCCTTTAGTAGTGGTTTCTTTGCAGCAATTCAACCATGAAGGCCTGACTCACGCAGTCTCCTCTGAACAGTTGATGTTGAGATGTGTCTGTTACTTGAACTCTGAAGCATTTTTMGGGGCTGCAATTTCTGAGGCTGGTAACTCTAATGAACTTGGGTCTTCCTTTCCTGTGGTGGTCCTCATGAGAGCCAGTTTCATCAAAGTGCTTGATGGTTTTTGCGACTGCACTTGAATAAACTTTCAAAGTTCTTGAAATTTTCAGTATTGACTGATCTTCATGTCTTAACCTTACCACGTGTGAGTTCCAAATATCTCTAACGGTCGCCCCGGCATGAGTTTTTTATGCACGTGATGTCAGAATGCGCTCAATGTTCCAAAATTACGCAACAGGACAGTTAATCCGCGCTGCCCTCAAACTGCTTTTATTTATAGGCTGTRTCAATTTATCAGTTTTATTTTCTAACAGTTTGAATTGAGGTGTGTGCCGCCTCTGGATTAATTCACATAAAAGTAGGACATTTCACTTTTGCTGACAATTTATTTTTCAGGCATTACTGAGCCGGACAAACTTCCCAGAGGACTTCCCGATTGTTTCTGCAGATCAAGTACGCAGACATTTGCGCATCTCCAGTCAGAACAGGACCTGCACAAACGTTTTGGTGCCTGCTTTGCCTTCATTGTTGTTTTCATTACTACATGATAGCAACTTTGGACATGTGTGCATTTCTATCAAAGTGCCTTATTATGTTAAAATAGTTTATGTATGTCATGTTATGTCATTTCTACTGTAGCTCACTATGTATGGAGCATAATACACTGCTCAAAAAAATAAAGGGAACACTTAAACAACACAATGTAACTCCAAGTCAATC